>NW_004524761.1:1544937-1546094 GCF_000260255.1 Octodon degus | reverse complement strand
AAAAAAAGAATGCCAGTGTGAAGGTGCTGCAAGCCAAGCTGTGGAGTTGGGGCTGGAAAGGTCTCACTTCCGGTGCCTGCTCTTTCTTTTCTCTAAGGGATGATCACCAGAACCTGATTCTTCAGCAAATCACAGATAGCCCTCACCATTATAAACATATGAAACTAGAGACCTACTGGTCTGTTTTATTTTTATTTATTTATTTTTAAAATCTTTCTATTTATTTATTTGGTATATGCAGCTCAGACTCATAGTGATCCTCCTGTCTCAGCCTCCCCAGCACTGGGATTACAGGCATGAACCACCATGCAGGCTTCAGTGACCAGCTAGGTGCAGGGCCAGCATGCCATGTGGTACCAGGGATCAAACCCAGGTCCTTGCACTTGCCACACAGGCAGTTAAACCACCAAGCTATCTCCCCAGCCTGGTCTGTTTTAATAATTTGTTAAATCTTATTAAATATGTAATTCAGGCTTCATGATGCATGAATAATAGGTAAATTTTTAGGGACTTCTTTGTATATTTAGGCAATATTTGAAAAGGAAATTAGTGACACTTAGTAATAACCAGCCCCTTGTGGCCCTGTGATTCCAGTTCTTGAGTGGGCATTCAGCCTTATGATTTCACCAGGAAAGATAAATTATTAGTCTCACAATATTCAGCAAATAGATTCTATGATACAGCTTATGTGCAACAGTGTGATTTTGGCTTCCAGTTGCAGCTCTGACATGCACTGTGGTGTGACCCTCAGCTGTGGCTACATAGCCTTCTTATGCCCAGTTTTCTCATCTGTAAAATGGGGATATTAGCAATCACCGCCTAGGATTGTTCTGCAGATTCCCTGGGTGAATTCGTTATGGTAGGAATTCCAGGATATGCGAATCATTAGCTACCACCATGTCCAGCTTTGATGCTGCCATGGTATATGGTACCAGGGATCAAGCCCAGGTCCTTGCACTTGCTAGGCAGGCACTTGGACCACTGAGCTATCTTCCCACAAGGTATCTTTACGTTATCCTGTTGGAGTAAAAGGTTATTACATATTAGAACAATAAGATTGGGCTGGAGAGATGGCTCAGTGGTCTAAAGCACCTACTTAGAACAAGCTTAGCAAAAGCATCAGGGACCGCGGTTCAATCCCCCAGCACCACATGCCA
>NW_004524761.1:1528045-1541592 GCF_000260255.1 Octodon degus | reverse complement strand
GGTGTTTGTAAATAGGATCACAAGTCCGCATCTTGTACAGCAATTAACCACTAAGAAGAATATATGCAGTGTATTATTTGTTGAAACTGTATGTCCGAATTGATTTGAAACTGTCTCATTGCTATGTGTTTATCAATAAAACTTTGAAAAAAAATAAAAGCATATCACATCCAATTAGGTCCAAAACATAATAATGACAACAAACAATTATGTTATTAGTTTATGTATCTAGTATATTTTTTATTATCAGCCTGTGGTCATTTTAGTTATAAAAAAATAACTTCACTATTGGACTGGAGAGATAGCTCATTGGTCCAAGTGCCTGCCTAGCAAGTGCAAGGATCTGGGCTTGATCCCTGGTACCATATACCGGGGCAGCATCAAAGCTGGACATGGTGGTGGCACGCTTGTAATGCCAGTGCTGGGGAGGTTGAGACAGGAGGATCACTGTGAGCCCGAGCTGTGTAACAAGACCCCATACCCAATAAAACAAATAACTAAATAAATACACAAATGATTAATAAAAAAAAAAACTAACTTCACTATAAGCAGTATGCAGTTACCTCAGCATAAGCCTCATTTATCTTGTATTTTCCATGTCTCTAAGAGACCACACGCAGCAATTGACCCACCCAAAGTAAGTATGTACTATGATGTTCATGTGATTAAATTTCTCAGCATGTACCCTAGTCATTAAGTGACACATGAAAGCATATCCTTCTTAAAAATGGTTTTCTGTTAGCACCAGGCTCACTTGGATAACACAGTACACTCATGAACTCATGAGAACACAAGAAGTGTGTTGCTTCCTGGCTAAGTTTGAACAGAAAAACAAGACACTAGCCTTGTCCTTATCTGAAAATGCTCTGGGAGACCTAAAGTGGTGTAGAGCTGTAGGGCTCGGTGTTGTGCATTCAGGCAAAAATTCCGCTGTCTGTGGACCTGGGTGCCCTCCACTCCCCGCAGGGCCACGTGTCACACTCTCTTGTGAGCCCATCTGGTACTCATCATCCCACCTCTGCAGTGTACACTGTGAGTACTGTACAAATTGATGCTTGCAGGGGTTCTTTGCATGAGTTTGCCTGTCTAAAAGAGGGCTTCTTTTTTTCAAACTTCCTCTAAAGATAAAACCCAATGACTTTGGAGTCAAAGAGACTTAGATTTAAGTACCAACTCTAACCCCTTACAATTTAGGTGACAGAACTTCTTTGAGCTCTGCTTTTCTCACTGGTGAAATGATGAGCTAACATGTGTAAAGGGTTTAGGAGAGGGTTGTCACATGATAAACACTCAATAACTATCAACTATTTTGGGAGCCTGCTTCACAAGTAGTCATAGTGGTAATATAAACTAGTGGTTATAACAAGGATATACTGGGAAAGCTACTGTCAGCTGTGAAGAAGTCATTGCTTCTTGAAAATATAAACTTAGAGCAACAAAACCCCTCTTCCACTACCCTTAGATATAACTTCTCTAGGTTAGCCCCTAGTAGGATAAACTGAAATCTCTAATACTGCTTTGGATCTTTGGAACAATTTTATAATCCCTTAATTTTACAAAACAATTCCAAAGTAGTACCTGTTGGTAAAAGAATGAAGATATGGAGGTAAGCACTCTTTACTATCAGCACTAGCACCTCAAAGATGATATGTGAAGACTGAACTGTTAGCAAAATAATCTTTAAGTGTGATCGATGCCTTGGTTGGAGATCCATCACTGCCTTCTACTGTGTTCATCTCTCCTTCTGATACACACCTCCCATTTCTGTTTCTTACACTGGTTTCTTTCTAAGTTAGGAAAAGATCTAATATATTGATGTCAGCTTTTTTTAGCTGCTGAGAAATTTAATGGTCTGGAAGAAGGCCAAAGTTATTTATCACTGTGCGAAAGTATGGCTTTTCTGAAAAATTTTCTAGACATATATGACTGTGAAAAATAGGCAACCTGAAGTTCAATCCATGTTTTAATATTTCTGTATCATTTCCCCCTCTGAGGTCTTACATCTATCTATACCTGGACCAGAGACCCAGTTTCCTGTCTCACTCAACAAAAATCCCAGCACAAAGTAAGCATCTAATAAATAGTAACTATGACTATTAATACTTTTGTCTAAATACACTTGAGGAAGTACAGAAGTGGAGAATGGTTTGTTGGCTGGTCAAGAAGTGGAAGGACTGGTATTGGACAGATTGGCAAGAGAGGATTCTGGTGGCTATGAAATCCCTTTCCAAGGCCTAGGATCTCAGCTGATTGCTTTCTCTTTCTTTTACTAACAAAAACTCAGAGTTTGCTTCAGTCATTTCAGTTTCCAAACAACCGATTCTCAAAGTAGAAGGGAAATTCAGACAAATCAATGAAAAGGGTCAAGTAATGGTCCCATTGCCACTTCCAAGGGGGATTCCCTTGTGTAAGGAAAAGTTTATTCCTCCCTTTTCTGAGAATTCACACATTTGGGAGCTGTTCACTGGCGAGACAGTTTGCAGATCAATGTTCTAACTTTGATCCAACTGGAAAGTAGAATAAAGCAGCTACCTAAGTAGGCACTTGGGTAACTGGGCTGTTATACAAGTTCAGGATGAAGTGGCTCTGATATGTAACCTGACGGTATGAAATTTCACTCCTTTAGTAAAGCAGGATGGCTAAGAACAATGGCTTTAGAGCCAGACTGACCCAAGTTTGAGTCTAGCTCCATCACTCATAAGCTAATTTTGTGTGAGTCACTTCTTGGGGTCTCACTTGATTTGTTTTAAAACTGGAAGAACAATACCAAGAGGAGAAGGCAAGGACTCATGAGATGCTGCCCACAGTGGGCCTGATGGTGGCCTGGCTTATATAAAGTGTGAGTGCATATGAACTACAGATGTTGGTTCTTAAGTAACTGCCCTGACCTCAGACTCTAGCATTTGTTTCACTGATTAGGACAATCAAGAGATACCATGATTGTGATAATTAGACTCAGAACTGTGAAAATTCATCTCCTCATTGGCCAGAAGTGGGATACAAGAGCAGGTTGAGTCAAAACCTCTCTTTCTGTCATATTAGCACAGTAATTTGAGATATGATAATCTTTCTCTGTTTTAGAGAGTTTTCAAGGCTAAACTGCATAAGTTACACAACAATGCCACTCAAGAGGATGATTGCAATGCAGGAAATAGTTTTTATTATATATAATGAACTCAAGTGTTTGTTGGATGGAGTTTATGCAGGAAAAACTGCTTAGGGACTTTTTTAGGACAGATGGGCAAGGCCAAGAAGACTGGTCCTTGTTAACAGTCGTGTAAAACTTGCTACCTGTTATTTTAGTAACCAACTATAAATTTTGACAAATTAAATATTTTCCACACTTATGGTTAAGGTAAACCTAGAATATGTGACATTTTTGCAGTACTATGTCAACATCTGAGTTTCCAGGGACCACTTCAAATCAGAAGGACAAATTTATTGTGATGTTGAAAACTTGAGAAAACCAGAGAGAATCCGACTCAGCATAAGGAGAAAAGAAAAAAAATAGGAAGCTGTGATGACTATGTTTGTGTCAACTTGATTGGCCTAAGAACCACTCAGAGCATTGGTGGAGTGCACGTCTGGCTGTGTCTGGGTGGATCACAGAGGTGCCACCTTCGGTACCGTATCTGGTCCCTCATCTCTTCCCTGGTGCTGGTACTGCTCTGCTTCCTGGGCACTGTGAATTAAGCAGCTTTTCTTTGCCACATTCCTCCACCATGATGTTTCTGACTTGGAGCCAGCTGACCGCAGACTGGATCCTTTAAGACTGTAAGCCATACTGCACTGATTTCCCTCTAAGATGTAGCTATCCATTATTGTGTCCTAGCAATGTGACATCTAACAGAGAAGCCAAGCAAGTAGTGCTGGATGTCAGGCAAAAGAAAGAAGGGAAACTCCATATAGGGAGTTTGTTTGAGGCTGACATCAGGGTGGAGACCACAGCTGTCTGAAGATGACGTTTATGTGATACAGCAGTATTGTGCAAGAGTGAGACTCTGGATTTAAAGTAAGTGAGTAGGATCAGACACAAAGTGCTATTTATATTTTCCAGTAAGTTTTGAACCTCCCATTTTGTGAATGAGGTCCATATCTCAGAGTTGTGAAAACAAGTTCTGAGAAGTAACTGATTATCAAATCATTTTTATTTTCATTTGCCTCATAAGGTAAAACCAGGTCTAAACTTGTTGACCTCCAAAGCATTTGCTCGATGATGCAGGATTTATGCTGAGAAGCAGGCCATATGGCGCCAGAGGCCTTCAGCCGAATGCTGGGCACAGGTGTGCATTTTCATCAGCATCCCTCAAGCTCTGCGGCTGTGAATGGGCTAACAAGGCAACAGACCCTGGATGAGCCTGTGTAGGAGTAAAGCGGTGAGTCTCCACATTCAGCATTAAGGAGAAAAGGTGAAAATTAATTACTTGGAGATGATCTTGAATTAAATACTCTCTGTAAGCAAAAGAATGAGTTTAATTCAGATGCACTGCTCATGTAACAGAAGCGAGGGCTTCATTTTGCAACAACTGGAAAAACCAAAGCCAGGTTGTTAATTTGTTGTCAAACAAGCACTGATATGATTGTGTGATAAGCAGATGTGTGAGCCAACTTCTGCAAAGAAAAATCCACACCAGGTGCATGGCACGGAGCAGGAAAACCTCTCCTCTTTGTTGTTTAAACTTTTGGCTTGTCATCTTGATATTTCAGGAACTTCACACCATTTAAGAATCCCTCCTCCCATTCCCAAAACATTCCTTCTGGCTCCATCTTATTTTGTATTGAAGCCATCATTCATGATTGTAATAACTCTTTTAAAAACCCATTTAGATCCATTGTCTGTTGTTCCTTTCTCCATCTTCTCCTGGAAGAACAGCAACTCAAGTGCACATCATCTGCCTTGTCCAGTTATCTAGCCAAGCAGGTGAGTATTAGCAGATAAACTCACAAAGTAAGATATCTTCACTTTAATTCATACTACACTTCCAGTAAGTACTCAGTGCCCTCCAGTAATCCTACTTCTTCCCAAAAGACTTGATTTTGAATTTGCTGAACATGATTTTGTGTCTTCTTATGCTTTCTCCTGTCTCACACATTTTTTTCCTCCATTGTCCAGAATGTCCTCTTGCATTGCATTGAGAAATTAGAAGCTAGCAAGAAAAACTGCCCCTTCTTTCAACAACTGAAGGACCAACATACCCTAGCTTGCAGTCTAGAGCTCTCTCCCAATTCCCTCCATTACAGTAGAGATTATGTTTCTCTTCTGAAAGCCAGCTCTGGCTCAATTGCTCCAGATTTCCTCCCTGCCCCATGCACTGGTCTCTTTTTTGTACTAGTTCATTTCTGTCTGCAAACATGTTTCAGTATTTCCCATCACAAAATCAACAAATAACAAAACCAAATAATATGTTGTCTCATTAGCCCATTCACAGTCTCAATGCTTGAGGGAAGCTGACGAAAGCACACGTGACCAGCATTCAGATGAAAGCCTTTGACCTCACATATTCTTCTAGATACGGCCCATCTCTCTAGTCTTTTATACAAACTTTTCAAAAGAGTTGTTTAAACAGACTGATAACACTTTCTAATCTTCAGCTTGCTTCACTCTTAAGTATCAATGTGACATCTTCACATTTAGCCACTGAAACTTCTTGCCAAGGTCTTTGGTAACTTCCATTTGGCCAAAACAATATCTTTATTGTAGTTAATCACTTAGCAGCATGAAGCACAGCATTCTGTTCTTTCAGACACACGTTCCTTTCCCGGCTTTTATGATGCTGTCATCTTCTGATAGAGCTTCTACTTCGTTAGCTAGTCTTCCTTAATAGTGTTGCTGGCTTCCTATGTCTAATACATCTTTATATCTGATGGTCCTTGGGGTTTAGTCCTGGCTTCTTTCTCACTCTCTCTTAAGAGTAGGAAGAGATTGCGTTATCAAATTCAATGGACTGTGCTATGTTAATGCCACCTAAATTTATCTCTCTAGTCCAAATTTTTCTTTTCAACTGCATTCACATCTTCATTTTGACTTTACCATTCTTTCTATTTGCATGTCCCATGAATGTCTCATATTTAATATAAGCAAAATGAAACTCTCAGTTTTCCATTCCAAATCCTTTTCTTTTAGCACTCAGTCGTCTCCCTGTCAGTACCATCATCTACATCATTATTCAAGCAAGAATCTTATAGTCACCTTTGATTTTTGCTTTACTTCACTTTTCATAGCAAACCAACTGGAAATCTTGTCAATTTTACCTCGAAGAGTAGCTCCCATCTGTCCACCACTGCCACCTCAATCGGCACAGCCCTTTTCTTAGACATTATTTTCTTACACTTGGATGACCTCATCCATTTGTGCCTCTCTCTTAGCCATTCTTTATGCAAAATTAAAAGAGATCTTTTTAAAGAAGCTTCCCCCAGTGGTTTCCAATTACACAGAAAATAAACTATGAGGGCCCTGGATAATCTACTTCCAACTTTTTATTCCATTCCATTCCATTCTATTCCATTTCATTCCATTCCAATCCATTTTGCTCCTCTCCCCCCACTCCACTCCACTCCATTCCACTCCATTCCATTCCATTTTGCTCCCCTCCCTTCACTCCACTCCACTCCACACCACTCCACTCTACTCACTCTACTCCACTCCACTTCACTCCACTCCATTGCCCTCCTCTCCCCTCACTCCACTCCACTCTACTCCACTTCATCTTGTAGAACTCTCCTTCTTGTGTACGATGTCATAGCTATGCCCTCTAACATTTCAAAGCCACTAAGCTCTTTCCAGCAATAAGGTTGGGTCCATGACACTCCCTAACTTTGTATCACTCATTTTTCTTCTTTAAGATCTCAGTTTAAATCCTATTTCCTCCAAGAAGCCTGCCAAGGCTGAAACAGGCATTTGCTTTCCTCTAGTTCAGTACTATACTTGTTTCTCTACTGAGAATAAAAATAAAGAAACTCCCTGAAATCAAGGGTCACATTTTTCTCTTCATCATTCTATGGGCAGCATGTAGCAAAGCCCAAGAATAAAACAACTGTGTATAATACATTTTAAATAAAAGAAGAAGATTTTTATAGGATTCTAACCTATATTATATCATTAATAGCAATCGAAACTTCTTGTATTTCCTCACATCCAGAACGTTATGATCATTAAAGAGCAGTCTGACCATTCTCTTAAGATGGATTTTAGTAAAATGCCAAGTCACCAAATTACCTCACTCAGCATTGGTTGACAGTGATACTGAGAATGTGTACTTATTTTGAAATAATCCCACGAAACAGGTATTATTGATTACCATTTTAGGAATTATCCAAAATTCTATATAAAATTTCAGAAGAATATGCATCTTCTGAAAACTCCTAGACTCTGTTAGAGAGCACAATCATAACAGCGTTCTCCAAAGGGGAGCGCTCCTACTTAATATGGGTGGAGAAAGCCAGGTAAACAAAGAGAATATTAAAATGCCAAACTATCTATAAATAAAAATCTATTAAACTTTGCTTATGTACATATCAGGGGGGTTTTATGTCCTGCACAGGCTTCAAGGTACCATGAAAGAAGCATACAAGATGCTCCATAGCACAAAGAAAGTAGAGCCTGGTGCAGATTTAAGGCTGATTTTTTGTTTGTTTGTTTGTTTTGGTCTGGCTTTAAGAAATATGAAAGACTTTAATAGATTGTCCCAGAAAATAGGAGGACAATACTTTATACAAACATAATTGAACAAGAAAATGACTACCTGTCATCTCTGTTACTGCTACTAAAAGCTCTTTATAAACATTATGAATTTAAGTTTAAGATCACTGCTATGGTACAAATTATGGTGCCCCCCACATATGATAACCTTATATTCTACAGTGTTACTTTATCAGAAGGTAAGGTATTTAGGAGGCAATAATGAAGGCATAACCATGAGGCTTTAATTCACGAGGACTGTATCCTTATAATTAGAGGAAGAGAGAAATGTTTGTAGCATGCTACGTGTTACCTGTTAGGTACATGTTACATGTTACTTGCTAGATTATATTCCAATAATTACACAAATAATTGCATTTTTTCTAGTATGTAATTAAATTCAAGATAACAGAAAGAACAACTAAGATAAAGGAAAGGAAAAAAGAATGGAAAAATATATGCACACAAGATAGCTAAGATAATGTACTACTAATTTGTATTGTCTTTACTGAAAGAAATAATTAATGCTTAATTTTTTATTAATTTTGCATGCTTGCATCTGATAATTAGAACATGTACTTTGAAGACAACAATATGCAATTTAATAGCCATTGTATTTCTATCATGTTTTGAAATTCTGTATCTTTTTTGTTTATTCTCTCTAAATTTTTTAAAATTAAAATCATCTCTAGTGAAAAATTTAAGATAACAAAAGAATGTGTTTCTGAGAGTAAATAACTTCTATAGTAAAATGTTTTTGAGGAAATACTTAAGTATATTACTGAGAGTGGCTCCTGTGAAGAACTTTTTTAGTTTCTTAATTTTATATAAATAGCACCAAACTTAGAATTCATTTATTGCAATGTTCATAGGTAATACAAACAAGAAGTAATAACCACAAAATTTAAAAATGGCTATACTGTGTTTCATTTTAAAATTGAAAATTAAAAAAATATTAAGACTTTAAGAAACAAGGTAGAACCTGTATGCTACTTTTTAATAAGTTGGAGGAAGACAATGACAACATTGATTTTTTTTTAGCCATTTAGAGATTCACTAAAAGAGTTGTGAAACATATATTTTTCTTTTATAAAAATATCAAGGTACAAATTTTGCTGATCTTTTCTGTAATGACAAAGGCCTTTGGTTATTAAATGGACTTTTTTATATAAGCATGTTTAATCTAGCTATTTACTGGTGAAACTGATATGAAAATAATGTGTGGAGAAGAGTGTTTTGCAAAAACAAGTCTTATTTCAAATAGAACATTTGGAAAAATAGATATTTGCAGATATTTCCATTGTTTTCTGACTCTGTAGTACAACATGATGATGTGCTACATCTTAAAAGCCTATCTGAGTATTGCTCAGCTATAAAGAAAGATTAAACTTGAGGCTTTTTATAGATAAATGGAACTAGAGACTGTAGTCATAAGTGAAATAAATCAGACCTACAGATGTAAACATCATATTGTCCTACTAGTATAAGAAACTGAAAGAGTAAATAAGGTATAATAGATATTGTTTTAAAAAACTGGGATGAGGGAAAGGAGAAAACAAGGAAGGAAAAATATATGTGATATCAAAGACAATTTTACTACTAATTTCCATTAGTTCATTGAAAGGAACAGTTAATGTTTATATTACTTGATCAGTTTTACATTTTATATCTGGTAATCTGAGAAACTAAAAATAACAATATACAATATAACAAGCTTTGTTAATCTTGTATCATCTTATTTAAAAATTCTTTGTCATTTTATTCATTTTACTTTCTTTAAAATAAAAACAATACTTAAAAAGTCTATCTGAATTATTCTAAAACTCAGAAGCAGAATGTATTAGTTTTTCTATTGCTAAGACAAATCACTAGAACTTCAGCAGCTGAAAGTAGCACACATTCATCATCTCACGGTGTCCCTCAGTCAGAAGTGGGGGTACATTTTACTATCTGCTGCCTAGGCTGCAATTGAGGTCTCAGCTGAGCTGTGCTTTTTGTCTGGAGGTTCAGATGGAAAAAATCTTCTCCCAAGTTCAGTCAGGTTGATGCAAGAATTCATTTCCTTGTGACTATAGAACAGAGGGTGCAGGAATTTTGCTGTCTGGTAGCTGAAGGCCACTTGCAAATCTAGAATCTGCTGCAGCTCCTAGAGATGACCCATAGTTCCTTCCTGTGGGCCTCTCCAACACACCACATACTTCCTCTAGATCTCAAGAGTCTCTTTTGCGGTATACTGAGAGTCTGTGTTGGTTACTTGTTACTGAGACAAAATTCCCACTACCCAGTGTTAAATGAGGAAAGGTTTATTTTGGCTCACAGGTTATAGAGGTTTCAGCCATAATCGGTTGGCTCCAAGGCAGGCTGGCAAGACTGAGGGGCATTGCAGAGGTGGGATAGTTTATGGTGGACAGGATATAGAAAGCAGAAGGCACAAGCAAGTGAGCTACAAGCAATAAACACCAAACTAGGTCTCTTTCTGTCCTTCCCATTGCTGTCCCTTATGGTGGGAAACACTCACACTCAGGGTGGAACACTTTTAATCTTACAACTGTGCCAATCAGTGGGCTGATTTACTAATCATGCACTTTTTTTGGGTGCTTTAAACAATGTATTTAACTGAAATGGACTTACATTTGTTTTTGAAGTGATTTTCATTTATTTTGATACATCTTTTCTCCATGATGATTTATAGGGTCTTCAAGCCAATATAAATATTTTATAAATATTTGAATATTTGGGTATACACCTGCACAATACCTCAGCAATATCTTTCAGCAAGAAAATACTGAAGAGTGAAGACTAGACACAATTACTAAGTACAGTGAAAATATACTACAAATATTTCTGAGATAAGAAGACAACACATACCTGCTCAACTAAGAAAACCACCCTTGCAATACATGACTATTTTATTTTTACATGGGACCTAGAACACTTAGGCTGCCAATTAGGTGCTGAATGGCAGAGCAAAACTCCCAGTTTATGCCATGAATTCATAGGGAATGGGTTCCAGCAACTCAGGTTCATTTCCATTGGTCCTCATAAAGTGTGCTTCTCTGGGAGGGGCAGGCTGGTGTTTCAGTTGAACCCAGGTACGTTTCTTTTCGACTTCCTTCTTTTTCTGATCAATTTTCTTGTCATGTTTCAGGAAGCTATCTCAATTTTTGAGTATTTAATATGCTCAATACGCACATTAATACTCTTGACAAGTATCTTGCCCTTAACTTGCTTGTTTATAACAATGCCAACAGCATGCTGGTAACATTGTAGACTCTTCCCCTTTTGCCATGGTAACATTTGTGAGGCATTCCTTTTTGCATAGTACCTTCTCCCTTAATGTCTATGATATCATCCTGTTTGTCGGTTCCCTGTTTGTGGCTGAAGGAACAACCCCATGTTTTCCCTGGAAAATATATACCGGGTTCTCCTCCTCTTGCCCTTTGGGGTAGTCATTTTGGCAAATTAATGGAAGATGGTGGTTCTGGCTGAAAGGCACTCATACACTCTTAACCCCAGTATCATACACTTGATCCACCCACCTCTATAAAAGCCCCATCTATGACTGCATGAGGTTTTCATGGGGACATCTAGCTACAAGCCTAACATGGTCTTAAGTAACAAACAAGCACGAGAGTGACATCTCATACATTTGGCATGTTTAGTTGGTGAAAGTAAGTCATATGTCAAGTCTAAATCTAAAGAAATGGATTTGACAGAGGCAAAGGTATTACTTTTCTGAAGGGGAAGATCCATCAAGGGTCTACTTTGGGGTCTGAAACAGAATTTTCTTATCACTTTATAAATAGTCATAAAAAGGATATAGTAAGGTTCAAATACATTTGTTAAAAATATAATACAAATGAGTCACTGAGGTTAAGGAAGTGGAAATTGTCAAATTATTATCAAGACTCATGTAATTGGTGGGCATGGACGGGAAGCAAAAGTGAGTATCATGATTTCAAGGGCAGCCAATAATATACTCTTTAATTTAGATCTATTTGTTTTCAGGAGATATAGTTTTCAGCTTGACAGCCATTAAAAGTAAGCCATTAAAATAAATACAGTTTAGTGATAGACCCTTGAGTTGCTGAACTATGCATAGTAAAATTGCTAAATCAAGCATTCCAAATATGTTTATCATACTGTGGTCATTAATAATAAAGGGATGTGTGTGTGTGTGTGTGTGTGTGTGTGTGTGCGTGTGTGTGTGTGTGTTACTGGGGATCATCAAGTCCAAGGCAAAACAAGTCCAGTAACAAACAAGTATGAGGGTGACACCTCAGTGCATCTCAGTGCACTGTAGCACTGAGCTATATCCCCAGCCCTTTTATTGTTTTTTCTCAATTTGAAACAGAGCCTTATTAAGTTTTCCAGGCTGGCTTTGAGGATGTGGTCCTCCTGCCCCAGACTTCTAAGCAGCTGAGATTACCTACGTGCCTCACCGTGCTGGGAGGCAGAAAGTGTCTGTAAGTAACAAATAGATGAAAACATTAAGAACGTATTTATCTTGTCCATTTCATTCTTATTTGTATTTTTGTTTGTTTAGAATATAAAATCACAATGTATTTCATGTGTACAATTTCTAAAAATGCATATTTGGGGTATAGATGCTCATTTTTTTTCCTAATAGGTGTGGCAAAGAACAAGCCTTAAAACAGACCCACCACACTCACTCTCCTCTGCCTCAACCACATGGGGCTAAAGGGTATTGGAAATAAAGCTAGTCGAGGCTAAAATGAGATATTGTCAGGGCAAAATACACAGATTTCTAGGACTGAGTGTAAAAATGTGAAATATCTCATTGGAAAGTTTTTTATATTGATAACATATTGAAATGACAATATTTTGTGTATATTGGGTTAAGCAAAATAAATTTATTTTATCTTTTTATTTTTAATGTGGCTATTAAAATATAAAACTACCTGTGTGGCTGGCATCGGATCTACTGGACAGTGGTGCCCCACCTAGAGGATTTGACAAAATATTTGAAAAAAAAAAAGGATGTTGTATTAGTTGTACTTTCTAGAGTAAGTGATGATGAAATTAATCCAAGTGACTTGTAGGTAAAAGGTGGCTTCCCGAAATGATTCGCTAGCCTTCAGGCTCTCTTAACTATTTTATTTTCTTTACTCATCAGTGGAAGCAAATGTGGTGTTTTTAACTGCATGAATGGTTGGAGAAAATTCTAGGGAGGAAAACACATTTGTTTTTGGCTTGTTCCTTCAGTTCTGTTCCTTATTACCAGATGGATTAGTAGTACTTCCTCTGAGAACAGCAGCTTCCACTTAGATTTAGGATTAACAGCTAAGTTTCTTCAGGGAAATATCCCAATAACAAGTGTTTGTGAAACTTGATTCACACTAATGCGATACAGTGAGTTCTCCTTATCAGCAATTAATAAATGTATGCCAACTGTAGGACATTGTACAATTACACCAAGTTCTGCTTTCCTTAATATTTCTTTTGTATCAGTACATGTGTCCAGTACATGACTACTATGCTTATGATATAAGACTTTGTATGCAATCCTAACCCATTTAAATTCTTTCTTGTCTCCTTCCCCTTCCATCCCTCCCTGGTCCCTCCAACTCTTGTTCCCTTCCCATTTGAAAAATCTCTATTTTCCCCTTTTCTTCAATTCTCCATTTATCCCTTTTTCCTTCCTTCCTCCTCACTCCATCTCTTTTCTCTTTTTTCTTTGTAAAAGCAAAATATCTCACTAAAACTTGCCTTATAATTGGTTTAAGCCACGATTTTATATACTCCAGTCTTAGCTCTGAAAATTTCTTCACAAGTTGACTTGTTACTCATATTTCTTTTCCTTCCTTCCTTCCTTCCTTCCTTCCTTCCTTCCTTCCTTCCTTCCTTC
>NW_004524761.1:1511591-1527945 GCF_000260255.1 Octodon degus | reverse complement strand
CTCTCCCTCTCCCTCTCCCTCTCTCTCCTTTCTTTATAAATGTTTTTTGGTTGTTACAGGGTCTCACTACACAGCTTGGACTCGTGGTGATTCTCCTGCTTTTAGCTTCCCCAGCACTGGGATTACAGGTGTGTGTCACTATGCCCTGATTCTGGCCAGCTCAGCCCTCCCTGGGGGCAGGGCTGGCCCAGCATGTGGAACCGGGGTTGGAACCTTGGTCCCTGAGCTTGCTTAAGCTTGCCTGAGCAGGCGCTTTAGTCTGCGGAGCTATCTTGCCCACCCTGTTACCCATGTTTCTTCCCTGGATCACACAATGCCCTTTTAGAATACCTTGGAGCCACCATCCTATGTGGGCAGCTCTTCCTTTCTTATTGTTTCCACAGAAGACTTTCACTTTGAGCTTTTTCTGATCAGGCTTTGATTGCAGGTTTTTCTCTGCTGCTAGATTTCCTGAATTGCTCTTAAATTGTAAAAGTGTGTGATCATAAAATCCTTGAAGAAATTATAATAATAAAATCTCGTTTTGGAGGCCTTTCTTATTTTGAACCAATATCTACTTTTTTACAATTTTTAATAATTGGCCTTAGGTATTTCCTCTAGAGATACACAGAGAACACTCCTGTGCTAGATAGTTCCTTTTTTAAGTTTTAGTTTTATTAGCACATGCTATACATACAGAATGATCACATTTATTCTGAGGAATTTGTGCCTGTACATAATATATTTGATTGGTTTTTTTTTTTTTTATTTCCCTCCACCCAAGTAACCCTTCTCCTACCTATTTACAAAAACTGTTTCTATTTTTCCTTTAATTCTCTACTTTTAAAAAATCAGTTTTCAGCTGAGAAGATAGATAGCTTGGTGGACTAAGTGCCTGCCTGGCAAGCACAAGGACTCAGATTCAATCTCTGATACCACATGCCATGTGGGCCCTGAAACCCTGGATGCCCTCTGCTGGCCACCAAAACCAGTCGTGATGGCACACCCCTGTAATGCCAGGCTGGAGAGGCTGAGACAGGAGAATCCTACAAGTCTGAGCTGCATAGTGAGACCCTATACCAAATGAAATAAATAAATAAATGATTCAAAAAATCACTTTCCCCACTGAAACAAGTTTTTCCGCAGATAATTCTTATACTTACTCTAAATGTTTCTGGATTATACAGGTCCTCTAAAGTATTCCCCTTATTCATTTTACAGATATTTATTGGCAGTTCTATTACTTTACTAGAGGTGTCCCAACAAAATCAGACTGGGTGGTTTAAACAGCAGAAATGTATTTTCTCACTATAGATACTAATTGGTCTCTCAGAGTCCTGCAGGGAGGAACAGTGGCAGAAATGAGGAAAAGACAGACATGAGACAAGATCTGGGGCAGGTAGAGTTTTCTCACTTGGTGGGCAAGAGGACCTAAACAACAGGAGGGATTTATTTATACTCTTGCAAAGTTAATATCAAGAGGCAAGGTTGTCCAGCAACTAATGACTGAAACTGTCCAGGAAGGATGCTTTTCTCAAGACTGAGGCAGGTTGGCTCCTTAAGTAATGTGGCTTTGTCCTGCCCTGACATTATGACCAATTTCTAGCTTCGGTTGCTCTCAACATTCTGGCTTTGTAAGCCAGAATTCTAAGATCAAGAATCTAGAATGATATCTTTTTTTTGAGGCCTCTATCTCAGTCTTGCAGACAGTGACCATTCCCCTGTCCTTAAATGGTCCTTGCTCTCTATGTATGCATTTCTGGTGTTTCTTGTTATTTTTATAAGATATTATGTTTATATATGAAATGTCCCCTAAATATCCTTGCGTACAGGTGGGACTTTGGAAAGTGACTGAATCATTGGGTATTTGTTCTCATAAATGAGTTACTACTTAGATGAACTTATACCTTAATGTGCTGCTAGGTGATGAGGTCTAGTTGGAGAGGTGGAACAACTAGAAGTGTGACCTGGAAGAAATGAATGCTTGTCTCTTCCTGTAGCTCATCTGTTTTCTGCTTCCTGGATATCATGAGGTGAGTGGTTCTCCTTTGAGGTTATCCTTTCTGTCATGTCATTTTTTCCTTGGAGCTAGCTCACCACATACTGAAGCTGCTGAAACGATTAGTCAAATAAGCTTCCTCTAAGCTGTGGGTGTTAACTATTTTTCCCAGAAACAGAAAGATTGACTGACATACAAGGGCAATGATGTAATTGGACTTGTGCTCCACTCTTATGATTTCATTCACCTTTATTTCTACAAAGGCTTCTTTTCCTAAATAAGAGGGTTCATGTCAACATAGAAATTTGAAAGCAAATGCAAATATAACAAATGCATGTGCAAAAACAAGAAAAATTAAAAAGCAAACATATAAAAACATACAAATCCATGAACTTACTGGGCGAGTGACATAATTTGGAACCTTTAAAAATGTCTTTAAGGCATACAGAAGTCAGAAATTAATCTAACACTAGTTGTGGGATCCAGCCAACATGGAATGAATGGAACAGTATTTTCTTTGTGGAATGTATGTGTCTATTTATTCAGTCTATGGTAACATTCATTCTTGTCAAAGATCTGTTCACGTGGGAGTCCAGCTTTATGTGCTTCTCCAAAACCATTGTATCTTTTACTGTATTTGTGTGACCCTTCGATTTCCACCCTAAATTCAAATCTGGACAGAATGGAATGCAAGGCCTTCTAATTCCATTGTATGCCTGTACTCTGATAAATACTGTGCACTGCATCTGAGGGGAAAAAATGTGTTGGATGACAAGGATGGGATGCACAGTGTGTATGTGTGTGTGTGTAATCTGCAATTTTTCTTAAATGTTTTGTTGCATTCATTTTGAGATTTTTTTAATAATTTTGAGTAAGGGGTCAACATTTTCACTTTATGCTGAATTTTAGAAATTATGTGACCAACTTAAAGAGGAGAGATTTAAGAAGGGTTAACTGAACTGGAAGCCAGAAGACCAAAGTTCCATCTCAGCTAGTTAATATGCCATTAACTAGCTAAACATGATGAATTTTGGGCACTTATCTCCTCACCCAAAAGACTCTGTTTTCTCAGTCAGGATGATGTAACTCTGCATCAGAAAAAAAAATTCTACAGACTAATACCTGTTTAGAGCACACACAGGGACCAGGGTTCGATCCCCAGTACTGCATGCCATGCAGTCCCCGCCCTCAGGCATGCTGAGCCGACAACAGAGTCCAGCATGGTGGCACACACCTGTAATCCCAGCACAGGGGAGGCTGAAAACAGGAAGATCACTACAAGTCCAAGCTGTGTAATGAGATCCTGCACCAAATCCATTAAAAAAAATTCTATAGAATACATCTACTGTTTTGCCATTCTAAGCATCTACTTCCTGATTTTCACTCAGGTTCCCTTTTATTCTGTTGTATCAGTTGTGAGATTCAAGGAATTGTCCTCACTTTACCTTCTATCCTTGCTCCAAGATAACTCTGTGGTTCTGGCCCACAGGTATATTTTATCCCTTGGAACATCTGGATCTATCTAGAAGTGGGAAAGTGGCCCATTGTGGGCCAATAGATCTGACTCCAGGGCTTTCAAGGACTACAGGGAATGGTGGTTCTTTTCTTGCAGTGTTGAAAGAGGTACACTCAGTGATACCAGTGGTTACCTGGCCTCACAAGGGGAGCCCTAACTAAGAATAGAACAAGCTTATCATTATCTACAAGATGAAGAGAGTGTGTGCAAGTACTGAGGATATGTTGTGTGCCTCTACGTGGGCCGCTGCACCTGCAGCCAGGACATAAAAGGCATGTCAGTGGCGAAGAGTCAGTGAAGTCTCAGCCTACTGTTTTGTCTGTGCCTTGCAGTTTGGAGCATCTTTTACAGTGGGGAGTGTTTGTCACTGGATTACCACACAGTACCTGCCCCATAAGCAACAGATGGGAGTACACTGTCATGGAAGTCACTATAAGATGTAAGTGTAAGTGGCACAAAACAATGAGTTTCTGAAAATAGGCAAATTATTTTCTTTGCTCTAGACTTATTTAATGTTCCATGGGTCACTAAGAACAGGAAGTATGGCTAGAAAATAACTATGCAAATAATCACATTTTATATTTGGCATTGTACATGTATGTATTTTATTCTATATATTTTAAATTTTTTTTTAGTACATATCTGTAGTATGTAATGTTTAAATTCATTGTGTGGAATTGGTTCATGTACATAACACTTCTCAATCCTTTTTGCCCCCCTTTCCCTCCCCACTCCCTCTATCTCTCAGATGGGAAGTCATTTTCAATGACTGTCAAGACCATTTTAATTGAGCTAATGAAAACAAGTCTGAAATAAAGTTTTAGGCTATATCTTCTGAAATCCGGTCATCTTTTAAATGTGGGAAATTAACTTCAGTAAGATTATATGTCCCTTTACTAAATTAAATGCCCCTTTGTGTGGCACATGAAAATGAGGTGGTGACCTTTGCAGAAGAAACACAGGGAACCAAAGGAAACTTGGAATCTACCTTTACTCTACCTGCTACATAAGCATGCTTGTTAAAAAAACAATAGAGGGGCTGGTGAGATGGCTCAGTGGTCTAAAGCACCTACTTAGAACAAGCTTAGCAAAGCACAGGGACCGCGGTTCAATCCCCCAGCACCACATGCCAGCCAGCCCCGCTACCTGGTGGGCTGAGCTGGCCACACACACACACACACACACACACACACACACACACATAAATAAAATTTAAAAATTAAAAAAAATACTTAAAAAAAAAACAATAGAACGCTTTAATTATCTTTAAAGTATTTGGGCATGATGGCATGCAAAGCTGGGCAGCACCTGTAATCACAGCACTTGGGTGGCAAGTCAGGAGGATCTCCAGGACTCCAATGCCATCCTTGGCTATATAGTGCCTTCAATGCCAGCCTGAAATATATAGTAAGACCCTCTCTCAAAAACACATTTGAGTTAAGGATATATATTCAATGTAGAGAATATTGGAAAAAGTAATAACTAATAATTAGAATGTTACTAAAGCACCTGCTTAGGCAGAGTGCAGCAGCTGGGATTCCATGGCTTGTCATGCCAGCCCTGTCCCCAGGGCACACTAAGGTGATTGAGATTGGGCATGGTGGCTTACAACTGTAATCTCAGTGCTTGGGAGGCTGAAAACAGGAGGATCACTATGAGTCTGATCTATCTAGTGAAGCCCTGTAGATCCTGTAGAGCCTGTACTAAATACATTAAAAAAAAAGTTATTTAAAATCTTGGAACAAGCCCAAAGAAATTCTGATATTTATATAATCTGATATCCCATGCCTGAAATTCTGATAGGGTCTTACTATATATTTTAGGCTGGCATTGAAGGCATATTAATGTATATTTTTGTGTGGGAATGAAGGAGCCTGGCATTTCAGCAAGATGAGTGAGTGATTCCCCAAGACTCCAACTGTTGATCCATACATTCAATAACGTGACCATCTTGGCTCAACACTTCCTTCTCAGAACCTACCAGAGCTCTCAGCAGAAAGCAAACCATAAGTACTTGATAGCTTATTAAATACATTAATTCATCTCTCAAGGGTTATGAGTGCAGTTTTTCCTACATTTATTTTGCTCTCCACATTTTAAATTTAATAATTAACCATGTAACACCTTGTAAAATGTCATATTCCTTTACTTGTACTACATTATTTAACTTTTCATCTATTTCTGTCTTACCTTAGAACACAGATAATAATTTGTCTGAATTATGTCTACTACCTAAGAGAGCCCTGAGTACTCAAACATTTAAAGTTAATCGCATCATTAATGGAAAACACAAATAGTTCACACAACTATTACATGTCTCTCTCTAACAATGGCTGCCCTTCTGAGGCTATGACATTGTTCCCCCATAGAGCAGAATATATAAAGTATCCTAATTTAGTTACCTGTTATGGTTTGTGTCTAGTTTTCCCCCCAAAGCCTCATGCAGTCATGGAGCCGATTTCTAGAGTTTGTGATTAACTAATGATCCACTGGGATTATGGGTGTGAATGCTGCTGGGATTATGGGTGTGAGTACTACACCCTGCCTGGGGCATATAGTCTGAATGCAATTTAAAGGAGACAGACTTCCTCTCTGTAGTCATTGTTGCTGTTACTCCTCCCTTTTGCTCTTGCTGTTTTGCTGCTTGCAGTCTCCATGAACTGTTTCTGCCATGTGCCAGTCTGCTTTGGAACCAGCTTAGTATGGACTGAAATCTCCAGTAACTGTGAGCTAAGTAAACCTTTCCTTCCTTCATCTTAAGTGTCAGGTATTTGTCCTTGCAACCAGAGAAAGTAACTGAGACATTACCCTGTTCTGTTTCTCAATGCACATGACCATTGCTAACATGGTGGTCTTTAAAATATCCTCAAGGACAGGCGGAATAGCAGGTCACTGGAAGTAAAGTGTAACAACAAAGAAGTCAGGTATGGCCTAACTCAATTTCTTCATTTTCCTTATGAGTAGCCAAGGCCATCTGCAAGGTGAAAATACGTGTTCAAGTCATTGGGCAACTGCAAGAACCCAGAGATTCTCACCACAGAAACTCTGTACTCTGTGGACATGACGAGTTCCTGAATGAAGGACGCTACATTGATAAGAGCTTGATTCTTCATTATATTTAAAACATTTAAATATTTCTTTTCAGTTTCCCCTATCAGCAAACCCAAGAGAGTCTACCCTGAGCATAAAATGCTTAGGGGATTATGTGTCCTATTTTCCTCAAATCAAATGAATGAGAAATGATTAGATGTCAGGACTTGTACCATGTAACCCATTCTGAAGGGACTGAAAATATTTTATTGTATTCTGTGGATGTTAGTAACTGCATTTCAAAAAGAAAATAAAAACGATGCATATTTCCCCTTGAGTTCAAAGACACTAGCTAATTTTATCCATACTGTTGAACTCCTGATATTAAACTATAAATGTGGTACAAATACAAACACAGCTTTCCAGCTGGTGGAGATTTATGTAATCTATATTCAGTCCTTGCAACTCAGTCTTCATGTCCTCCCTTACAGTTTTTGAAACAGTTTATCAGTTTCTTGAGGGTGACAGTTGTACTTTATTCTGCCTTTTTCAGGTATGCCAGTCATTCCAGGACTCTCCTTTATTGAAAGTTCTCCAACAGATTTCAAAATAAATTTCAAGTATGGTTGGCCTTCAGTAACCACAGATTCAGTATCTATGGATTCAGCCAATCATAGATTGAAAATGTTTGAAAATAAAAAAAATTATCTCTGTATTAAACATGTAAACTTTTGGTCACAATTCCTTAAACAATAGAGTCCAGCTGTTAACATAGCATTTGCATTGTGTGTAGCATTATAAGTAATCTAGTGATATATATTGCACATACTTTACCACTTTATTTAAGGACTTTGAGCATCCGTGGATTTTGATACCTTTGAGGGGCAGCGAGCCAATCCCCTATGCATGTCAGTGGATGACTGAATTTCAGTTCTTTGCCATAAACTAGGGGTGATAAAATAATTTGGCCCTTCCCTCTTCTTTGGCTTACATTAGATTTCTCCTTTTAATTCCTCCACTGCAGCTGCAGTGGTCTGCTCTCTTGTCCTCAAACATGCCATGTGTGCTTAGGGACCTTGATTACTTGAAATTCTTTGCTCTCAAATCCTCAAATAATGGTTCCTTCTCAGCATTATGGTCTCAGCTTAAGTGCCTCTGAGCCACCTTCAGAGTATACTCATCCCTCTCTACCTTTTACTTCTCCTAAAACAACATATTCAATTCATATCTATGAATATAGTTATTTAACATACTTATTTTTATTTCTTGTCAGTCTTGTGACTCTGAAATAAACTTGTGACTGTGAAATAAAAGTTCTATGAGAATACAGATCCTATTCTGTTTGCTATTGTATTTCAATACCTAGAAGTGTACCAGCTGGTGTCCAATAAAGTCTTACTGCTTCCTCTATAATGCTACATACTACATTACCACAGAGAGTCGAAAATCATATGGGAAAGAGTCACTAAACAAGACAACTGATAATATAGGGCTGAGGGAAGGAGAGCTGCTGTAGCTATCATCTGCTGTAGTAGGTACCATTATTGTTTTTAAATAGTGATAGAAAAATTTTATGCAGAGCTTAAAATGATTCCTTTTCAAGAGACTTTTTCTTTCTTTCCATTTACATTTATTAGTAGTATATGGCAGAAAAATACTGGATAGTTAGAGACAATGTATGGGTTTATACCATGTGGGACAATTGGAACTGGTGGGTGATATCTGCTCAGGGGATTTGTTAGAGAAATTCCAAGAACTGATCCAAATTACAAGTCTACAGTGTCCCCTCTGGTTTTGCTGGGGAATGGCTATGTGAGGTCAAGTTTTAATACTTTCCAATTGTGATAACTTCCTTTTGTTACAAAAAAAAAAAAAAACCAAAGTGAGGTAGACTAATTTTAAGCTACCTAAATTTATTAAAGAATCAAATAAATATATCAAATCAAAACCTACATATTTATTCTGTGCTCTTTGTAGGAGTCCAGTAGCCTCCAGACCACACTGGCTTCTTGTGCGTCCTGGATTTTCTTGGATTTCCCTCTGACAAGTTTGGGATGCCACTCGATGGCCCCTTGCCTCTGCTGGTTGATCTCAATGTCATTTTGAAATGGGCTTTAGGCTTTCATGTGCATATAGGGCAGGGAATTTCAGCTGTTAATTGATACCATCCAGATGGCAAGTCCTGGGTGTTATTTTTCAAATGTTTTTGCTCATCTAGGAATTTGTTTTGGAATCTGTCTTTGTCTACAAATTGTGAGCTAGGAAGTTGGTAGATCTATGAGTTAAGTTATTGCTGGGAAAGTAAGCAATGGTTTCTCAGGGATTAAAGTTTTAGATTTGAGACTTGCATTTTTGGGGGGCACCAGGAGTATTTTTCTGTTCCCAAGTCTGTGTGCCTTTTATTTCTGGCCAGTGTTCAGATTTGTTGCCAGTTTTTCACTAAACATTTAAAAGGAAAACAAGAAGGAAGGCACCAGGGAAACAAACCGAGCAAAGTGGGAAGACATTCTTTAAGCAGTCCAGGCGCCACTAGGGAGAGGGAACCAGGAAAAGGCTGCACGACTGACAAGTGATGGAAAATCACTGAACTGGAATAGACCTCACTTGTATTGACATGCGCTAACTGAAGTGAACAGCTGGGATGAGGTTACTGAGCATCTTATTTTGGAGTTTGGCAGTGGACTGAACTCTATTTGCATAGCAGACAGCAATGACAGGATTTTACAGGTCTAACAGAGCAAAAATGTAGTCAGCTGAGCCCAGCAACTGAAGTCTTGCAACGGACCATTACTTTTGTTAGACACTGCTTTTACAGAAAGGACACCATTGGCTCTCTGTTCATATCATGGCATTTGAGGTGGCATAAACCTGTTTGATTTCTTTTAGTACAGTCAGGATTGCTATTTAGCAGCATGTTTGTGCAGGTGACAGCTACATTTGATGCTTTACTTGCACAATACAAAACCCACACAAACACAGAAAAGAAGAATTTACATAGCGGCATTGCTTCTAAAAGCTGACATAAACTAAACACTTATTCTGTGTCAATCACTATGCTAATCCTTTTTTAATTTTTTTTTGTACTTTCCCTATTTAATCCTCACAGTAACCCACTGTGGCTGGTACTATTATTACTTCTTTGCAGATGGGGAACCCAAAGCTTAGAGACATGAAGTCATCTGCCCTGAAGCATAATTAGTATGTAACTGAGCCAACATTGCAGCCTAAATGTGTCTACCACCCAGGCCTGTGCTCTTTGCCACTGAATTCTACTGTCACCGTTACCTACATGCCCAACTTATGTGGGAATCTTTGGATCTAGATTTATTTTGGTTAATTTAGTCTTTTGCTTTAGTATTTAATATGTTATCATAGAGGTCACTGAGGTACTAAGTTATTAAGGGTCTTTTCCAAGTTGATCTGATTTTGTCCAGAGTTTCTTGTTTGCATTCTTCCTTGACAGTTCAGTGTTATCCTTTTGCTGTCTATGCTTTCTGCAATGTAAAAAGGAAAACTTGGAGATTGACAAATTATTCAATCCCTTGAAGGCAGAATTCTGAGATCTGCCAAAGAGAAGCACTATAGATACATTCCATGAGATAGGTTGAGAAAGTGAGATTGATATGTGATAAAAGGGGAAGAGAAACACATAATTTTTATATTATATTTTCATGGAATCAAAACCTTATTTCATTCATGTCTGTATTTACCAGGTATGGTGATTGCATATACATATTTAGGAAATGAACAGATAATTCATTTAAAAATTTCTAATTACAAAAATTTTCTTAGAAAATGTTTTAGAAAGAGAAAGCAAAGTCAGTTTTTGTGATAACTTTTTATAACCTTCATTACTTTTTTATCATGCTTTAATATTTAGTCTATTATGTGTTTTGTGAGACTTAATAGTGGTACAGACATAGCCTCACTCAACTGTGTCTACTAATACTTCAGAGGTCTGCGCTGGTCTCGTGACATCATATAAGGCTTCAGCTGAGAAATTCAATAAAGAAAAATGAAACTACCAGAGTTATCTCATTCAGCTCACTGTACATGATATTCCCTATTTGCAATGTTGGTCTCCAGGGTCATGATTTCTCTTATCTTTTAGGTTTCAATTTGAAAGTCATCAGCACAGAATGTATACAGCTTAAGAGCAAAAGCTTGACTTATGTTGCCGGAGCCTTGAGAAGTGCCTGGCAAGGTGAAGGAGTGGTTGAATGGTGAGGAGATTGGAGATTGGCAAAAACAGAAGTTTTCAAAGGTAAAACAGTGCTACAACATGTCAACTCACTTTGTTTAGAATAATAAATCAGGATTTCTGAGAAGGTATCTTAGATTTAAAGAGCATCTTAGTACATGAATGTAGTTTATTAGATCACTGAGTAAATTATTGAGATGGGAAGTTTATTCTGTGTGAGATGAAAGTGCTCATGTGACTCAGGATTTGAGATTTGACTTTTACTTAAGAAACAAAGCAATAGAACCATTTTCCTTCCTGTAATAGCATTGTATAGTTCTCTTCTTATCCTGACAACTGATGTATATAAATAGGTATATGCTTTTCAGACGAACTCACTAAAATGAACTAAAACATTCTTAAATATATGTAAAAATCCCTCTTAATTCATTTCTTCTTAATCCATGCATCAAAATTCTTAGTTCTTCATTTGGCTCGATTTCTCCCTTATGAATTCTTCCCTTACAAATTATCTTGAATGTTTGGCCTCTACTCTGGTAGTATAGTTGGACTACTAAAAGTACACACAGGAAGGACAAGCAAGTGACGGGGTGCTACCAGGGATGAGGATGCAAATGAGCTCACAGCCACATGTTTAGTCTAAACAAGGAATGAATTCTGAGCACTGTATTCACCTAGCAATTTTATCAAGTGCAACAGACCTAGAGTGGAAATTAAAATTTACTACTGCTAGGTGTGCATATTGCTTAATATTCCTCTGTCTTGGGTAACTCATTGTTGTGAGGTTTAAAATTGTAACACTGTTAGCACAGAGATTGGTATAAAGTATTTAATAAATGTCTACAAATCTCAAGATAAGCACAACATAGTGGTTAATGAGCTCCTTTTTCAGAACAATGTGGATTTGAATTCTAATTTAATGAATTCTTAGTGATAATCTTAGACAAAACAGTTAATTTTATTCTCCTCATCTATAAAATTGTACATTAATGTCAGTGAAAAAAAAACTTTGTTAAGGAAAACACTTTACAAAAGTCTACTTGAAGACTGGGGAGATAACTTGGTGGTTTGAGCACCTGCCTGGCAAGTGCAAGGACCCAGGTTCAATCCCTGGTACTGTATGCTGTGCTGGCCCTAGAATCCTGGTTGTGATATACCAGACACTAAAACCTGGTATGGTGGCACATTGTAATCCCAGCACCGGGGAGGCTGAGACAGGAGGGATCGCTATGAGCTGCTGAGTCTGAGCTGCTGCATAGCAAGACCCTGTACCAAATAAATAAATGATTAAATTTTTGAAAAAGGTCCACTTGAGTGCAGCAAAATGTCAGGGTCTAGTTTAGAAAGAGAGAGAACAACTAAAGAATACATCTGGATCTGTGCAAGAAAAAAAGCCCAAACAAGGCAGACATTGCAGGGTGTGTTTTTTTTCTTTCTCTTGAGAAGGAGGTACACTGAAGTTGAGATTGGTAAATATTAAAAGGAATATTTTAAGAGCAATTGCTTAGAATACTTCAGTGTAAACACAAGCTACTGTCCTACCTGTCATGCAGTAGGTTATCCACACAGAGGTCTTTTTGTCTGTGTGCATGCATGTGTAGATCTAGACCTGGAGTTTAGTTCTTGTCTGGGGTTGTTGTGGTTTGTGTCTAGTTGTTCCTCCATAGCCTCACGCAGTCATGGGGCAACTTCCAGAGTTTGGGGTTAATTCATGATCCAATGCTGGGATTATGGGTGTGAGTGCTATACCTGCCGTGGGGTGGATAGACTCAATACATTATAAGGAAAGGAGAAAGGCTTGCTAGCTGCCTCCGCCTCTGCTCCTCCCTTTGCTCTTTGCTGCCATGAGTGGCTATGTTCTGCCATATCCCTCTCTGCCTTGGAGCCAGCCTAGTATGGACTGAAGCCTGCACTAACTATGAGCTAAATAAACCTTACCTTCCTTTGTTTTGGTTGTCAGATATTTTGTCCCAGCAATGACAGAAAAGTAGCTGAGACAGAATTTGGTACTGAGAAGTGGGATAATTTCTGTGACTAATACTAACAGTGAGGTTTAATGGCCTTTGAGAATGGCTTATAGGAAGAGATAGGAAATGTTCGAAGATGCTGCCTACAAGAGAAGCGCTGGAACACCTTAAACTGTTCTGTATGGGAGATTCTGGCCAGAGCTCTGAAGACCAGAGGCTGATAGAAATCTTGCTTGTAAAGACCAGGAGGAGATTTCTTCTGGGAAGAAGGGTGGCATTGATTGTTGGACTCCAGATGATATGTGTTATAGCTTGAGAGAAAGTCTGCATTTTGTTCATGTCCAGAGATTTTGCCTGAGACTGAAATTAAGCATGGTGGACTGATTAATCTTGCAAAAGAAATTTCAAGGCAGTCGAATGTGGAAGCAGTGGCATGGCTATTTTGGGGGGCTTTTAGTCAGGTTTATGTGGAGAATCAAGAACAAAGAACCCAGTAGGATGATATAAAATGTTAGGAGTTTGGCCAGAAAGAAAGCATCAATAAAGCTGTGGACTACAGAGATAGAGCTGAGAGGATCTCCATTGCTAAGAAGAAACACAATAGAAAAGATGACCTAAAGGTATCACAAGAAATAGCTAGTCTCCACCCTTTGCAGCCTCAAAACATGGAAGACTTCTTTTTGAGGAGAAAGCTATAGAGCACCATGTTTCAGAATGGCAACAGTGGCCATATCAAGCTCCAGAATGGTAGCATTATAGATAATTCATTCCTTGGAATCAGGGTCTGAGTGCTCAGCAATCCAGGCACTCTATAGCCAAAAGAGAAGAAAGCATGGCTACTGCTCCAGCTGGCAGTAGACCTTGATATCATCCTCATGGTGTTGATTTTGGCACATGCAGAATGCAAGAATTCTGAGGTTTTTTTGTTCTTTTTTTGTATTTGGTACACAGTCTTACTGTGCAGCTTGGACTCATAGTGATCCTCCTGTTTTCAGTCTCCCCAGTGCTGAGATCATAGGTGCAGATGGGGGTGGTGCAGCATGTGGTACCGAGATTGAACCCCAGTCTCTGCACTTTTCTAAGTATGCAAGTGAAATATCTCACCTCTGAGTTCTGAGTTTAAGAAGGCTTCCACCTGGATTTCAGAAGGTCTGGGAGGACTGGCAGTGTGCCCCTGAGAGGGCTGTGTGTAAAGCTGTGAATGAGAAGCCTAACATGCAGTGGAGACACCAGAAGTTTGGAAAAGCCAGGAACGTGGATCATCTAAGAAAAGCTGCAAGGAGGGAGCAAAGCAGGCCCAAGAGAACAGCCATGGGAGCTATCACCAAAAGAGCCACAGAGGTGGAGCCATATGGAGTTAGCAGTTTGCCACAGATGGTTTCAGATGTTCCACATGGAACTACAGGACTTAATGTTTGCCCTTCTGGATTTTAGACTTACTTTGGTCCCAGTGCTTTGTATCCTGCTGATTGTACCTTTTGGCATGGTAAGATTTTCTTTGTGACGTTGAATGTTGGAAGTGTCTAACTTTTCATTTGTATCGGGGCTCAAAGCTAAGAGTTGGCCTTTGATCCTGGAGGAGACTTGGTAATTGGACTTTTCAGCAATGCTGAAACTGTGGGGACTTTGGCAACTCTTAGAGATGGACTAAAATAACTTTTGCACAAATGGATGTGCATGAGTCTTTAGTGGGAATCCAGGGGTAGGATGTTATGGTTTGTATGTAGTTGTCCCCCTAAAGTCTCATGTAGTCATGAGGTGACTTCTAGAGTTTGTGATTAATTGATGATCCAATATTGAATCATAAATTATGGGTGTGCATGCTACAATGCCCTTGGGCTGATACCTTCCATACAATATAAGGAGAGGGGCTTGTTAGCTGCCTCAGTCACTGCTCCTCCCTTTGCTCTTTGCTATTTTTCTGCTGCCATGAATGGCTGCCCTCTGCCATGTGCCACTCTGCCTTGGATAAAGCCAAGTATGGAGTGAAACTTTTACTAAATGTGAGCTAAATAAACCTTTCCTTCCTTAATTTCGGGTGTTGGATCTTTTGTCCCAGCAAAAGAGAAAGCAACTGAGAAAGGGTGTTCAGTCAGGGACAGCAATGTAGGATAATTAAATGACCCCTGTACATGCAACTAAGCACAGGTAGGACTCAGGTGCTGAAGTGAACCATGAAAACCTGAGTCCTCTGAGGTTTTGAAGACAAAGGACACTAACCCAGGGTCGGGGGCTGAGATGGGAAATGGAACTAGCATTTCCACAATTTCAAGCGATCAGTGATCATGCCCAAAAATATTGATATTACACGTGGGCACTATGATGGTTGAGCTGTTCAATGACCCTGTAAGGCATTAATATTATTACTTTTTTTAGAAAGAAAAATAACTTTAAATCAGCAAAGGTCATACAACAGAAGGAAAAGGCCTTCCTCTGGTTGTAGGTCCACTTTTTAACTCCTCCATTTTATTGCTTCCCTTCCAATCTAAAGTCTTAATCTTAAATTTTTCTCCTTATAGGATATGACACTTCATGGAAATCCAAAATCATATGGAGTCACTAATTTGCTAACACCAGGAAAGCTGGAGTCAGTTTATCTAGATAAAGTTTTTGACACTTTTGGATTTAAGTAAAAAGGATAACTCCCACAGAAGTTCACAGCAACACACAAGGTTGAAATCAAAGCTTCCTCCCACCTAAAGGGGTAAAGAGTTTAGCCCCATCACAGGGCCAGCATCCTGGGTGTGTGATCTATGCAGTCATGGTGGGCCCCATGTTCAGAAGCACTCACACTGGCTTTGACTGTTTACCTTGAAATACTTAATAATCTCATTATTAAGCTTGAGCTTTGTACACAAACACTGATGAGACTGTAGGGTCTTCTCATGAGTTAGTATAATGCACACATCTGCCATTCATTTTGCACAGAGCTCTGCAAATTACATAACTGGTCCTGCCCTCTTCGCAAACAAAAGGGAGGCTTTAATACATACCTGACCACCAACTGACCATTCTTCTGCCCATCTAACCTATTGATCAGAATGCTTTTCCCCTCTTCAGTAACCACAGAGCTCCCTTTTATCAGCAATTTGACTTTCTGAGGCTAAGTGAATACAATGCAAAGCCTTGTCACCCATAGTCATATGTTCCTTAAAACACAGGCAGTGAGTCTGTGGCTCCAAGATATTCGGTAAAGTTCATAGGAAACCACTGTTTTGGGTTGTTTTAGGCCCTAACAGGCAATGCCAAAATGGAATCACTCATGCAAAATGCCACATAATCAAGCTAAAGCTTTTTAACAGAGCAGGTAAATCTCCACATATACCAGTTTTGTCTAAAGACTGGAAACACGTAGAAACTGATGAGAGGGCCAGCCAAACCGAGCTTGCCTGATGATGAAAAAGCTAGCTCAGCTCTAAGCCTTCCTAGTCTGCTTAAAAAAAATTATGACTCTGGTTCCTTGTTCTTAGTCTACAAAAACTAACTTTTGTCATGCTCATAAAAGTACCTTTCTAAGTCTTTGGATGATACGCTCCTCCATTCATGGATTGCCAATAAATGATGATTTTTATTTGTTTTTTTTTCTTTTCAAAGTTTTATTGATAAACATATAGCAATGAGACAGTTTCAAATCAAATCGAAAGTACAGTTTCAACAAATAA
>NW_004524761.1:1466335-1509736 GCF_000260255.1 Octodon degus | reverse complement strand
GAGAAGGGTTCCTTTTTCCCCACAGCCTCTCCAACATTTGTTGTTGGGTGATTTCTTTATGATAGCCATTCTTTCTGGGGTGAGATGATATCTCAACGTAGTTTTAATTTGGATGATTTTTATTTGTAAACCAAGTTTTTCATAATTTTTTCTTTGGAGAGAGACAAAGTCCTGTTTTTGAATATTTGATGCAGTGCACCCTAGTGAAGGTTGACGATGGTGTTGGTTTACAAGTGTCTTTGGGAACAAAAGACTATATGACCATTGAGTCAAAGAGTGCCCCTACTAAGCTGTTGGTCCTTTATACCTCAGGAATAGAAACAGTATAGAAAACACTGTTTATTGGAGGATGATTTTAACACTCACCATGTATGATTCCTTTGTAGTGTTTGTGGCAACACTTAAGCTTTAGTTTCCAAGGGGTAATTTTAATGAGATGGCTTGGACTGGATGTTTAATGGCATGGTTTTCAGTTTCTAGTATCTGCAATTAAGAATTATAATCACTTAAAAAGGAATAAAGCTGAGTTCAAGAACAGATCGTGTGTAGATGTTTGGACCACAGGGAATCAATCTGCCGATTAAAATGCTAATAAATGCAGAATAGCCCCATCCTTAATTAATTGGTTAACTAAACAGAGAGGATGGGGTGAAACACAAGCATGATTATTTAACATGGAAAATCAAGAAGGTTGGATGAATAGCAATTAGATAATTAAAAAAATAAACAACATTTGAGTTTCAATTAATCCTTATTGGTAGCTCAAAAACATCCACCAGAATCTATTTCATTTCATTGCAAATTGAGCCTTTCAAGTTTAAACAATTTTAACACTTGGTCTCTAATATAAATCTCCTTATTAAAAATGTCCAAGATCAACATGATACATTTAAGTACAAGAGCGAGGGCAATTAAGGAACTAATTTGGTCAAGTAAAGATGTATTATTCTCATTGTTCAAATACAAAGGCTCTATTGGCTGAATTCAGTATGTTACTTTGTAAAAAAGAATTACTTGGCTCATGAGTTATAATGAAAAATATGGATACAGCAGGTTAGAGGCCACGGTCCCGATAAAAGTAGGTGAGGTTGATGAAATACTGTCTTATTCAGTGTTCTCTAGAGAAACAGAACCAGTAGGATCAATAATGTGTGTGTGTGTGTGTGTGTGTCAAGAGATTTAAGAAAATGGCTGATACGAGGATATCAATAAGCCAGCAAGCAGGAAAGCCGAAGAAGAGCTGGTGTAACAGCCTAATGCTGATGAAGGTGACCTCAAGGCAGGGTTCCTTCTTCCTCTGGGGACTCTCACTTTCCTTTTTAGGGCCACACACATTGTACACAGTAATTTTCTTTATTCAAAGTATACTTTGAATCTAAAGTTTATTGCATCTAAATGAATTAACTTCACAGAAACATCTAGACTAGTGCTTGAGAACAACTTGGGTACCAGCGTCTAGAAAAATTTACATAAAAACAATATAACAATCATAGAGAGTTCAGTGTATAGGGACTGGATTGGGAGTTCTAACCCCCGAGGTGTTGAGGAACTTGGTCAGGTATATACAGATGGGCATCAGAACTTAAGCTACCATCTTCAACTACCTTCCCCAACTACCCTTAAGTTCCTTCCTCATTCCACCTGTTCATAATTTTATGTACTGTGTTCCTCCCTTAGTCACTGTTTTATCTTCTGAGAGCAGTTACCTGTGATACATCGTGGTCTGAAAATATGAAATGGGAAATTCCAGAAATATACAATTTGTAAGTTTTAAATTATATGCTGTTCTAAGTAGTGTGATTGAATCTGGCACCATCCTGCCCTGTCTCCCTTGGGTCTGAATCATTTCTTTGTCCAGTGTATCCACGCTGTGTACACAATCTGTCTGGTAGGCACTTAATAGCCATCTTGGGTCAGGGATGGAACTCAGCGCTGGCCTGGCAAGCACGAGGTCATGAGTTCAATTCCTTGTACCAAAAATAAACAAATAAATAATTGTCTTGTTCGTCAAATTGGCCATGGCAGCACAGCAGTATTTGTATGCCAAAGCCCTCATTTACTCACTAATAACTACCAAGAACAAAAGTAGTCATGCTGGCAAAAATTACGTATGCCAAAGACAGACCATAAAGTGCTCCCTTTAAGCAAAAAAGTAAAAATGTTTGATTTAATAAGGAAAGAAACCTGGTGTGCTGAGGTTGCTAAGGTCTATGTTAAGAATGAATCATTGAAATTGTGAAAAAGGAAAATGAAATTCATTTTTTTGCTGTTGCATTTAACATGGCCATAGTCAGGACCACAGCAAGTGACAAGCACTTGATTAGGATGGAAAAGTCATTAACTCATAACAGTTAGTGCTGCCCTGGGTTTCATGCTTGTTCTGGGATTCTTAGGCTGTATCTCCTGTGGATAAGGGAAACCAGAAATCTGAAACAGATCCTAGAATTAGGGGGGCGAGGAGGAAAGGCAATTAGATCCAGCATAGAGAATATCAGGGCAAAACACTATGAAATCCTAAATTTAAGAACAGGTAAACAATTTTAAAAAGACTACCCTCCCTAAGCCCAAGGTGAAATTTACCTGCACATGGGATGCCCTTCTTTGTCCTTCTACTTTCCCCCTAGTTTTCAGGTTCATCATGCCTGAGTATCCCATATCACTGCTGACCATCTCTTAGAATTAACTCCCCCCTTTTCGTAAAATTGAACTTTCAAAAGCCTTTTGTTTAGTTCCATGCTATGATTGGAAAGGGAATTTTATGAGCGTTGTGCCATTTCTGTAGGAACTTGAGGACACATAGAAGGGACTCTGGAGGGGACGTTCTGAACAATATCTTCTGGAGTGGATTCTGTGGAACACCAGCCCCTGCCGAGGCACTGAGCTTGGAAGGGGGTTTCCTGTCTGAATGTGTTTGGGAACATGGTGCATTACAGCTTCATCCTTGGGGATTTATAATTTATTTTATACTATAACCCTGCTTTTTTGATAAATCCTGCTTTAAGAAAACTCATGCAGCAGTGTTTAATTTAGTGTTTCTCAAATTCACTGTGCACCATATTTTCTACATGCAATATCTATTCATTCACATCTCAAAACATGCAATTTAAACAATACACTTACACAAAGACTGCAAATGCAATCTGTACAACGACCACAGTATGTTCACTGCACTTAGTGACCCAAAAGGCTCAGTCACGGTTGATGCCTCTTTGATGCAGCCTGGGCACAGTCCCAAAATGTCAGGTCACTGAGCTAAGTCCTCAGAGCTGAGGCTCCTGACACTGCCTCCACCCCAGAAATCACACAAAATGTACAGATGACCCCACAAACCAGTAGACAGATGTTGTCTGTTTGGGCTAAAGCAGAAAGAAATTGTTTCTTTACTAAAGCTGCTGTGAAAAAAAAGCTGACATGATACATTTTCATAGGGAAAGAGGTAGCACTTTAACCCAAACCCAAAATTTATCTGGGATGGACACAAATGGGTTGATACAGTGAAGCAGCTCTGTGGCCAGTTAGGTCCAGGTTTTTGTCTATCTACTTCAGAAACAGGGATAGAAAAGCCAGTTTAGGACAGTCATTTGTGCCTATTTCCATGAGTCAAGAAAAGTTTTGATCCAAGAGTTCAAAAAATTAGAGGCATTATCTTGCCATTGTCTAGCATTTAAGGAGTCTTTGTACACACAGCAAAAAGGCATGCTGGGGAGGGGGGCATGCGAGCAGATGGAAAGAAAAGAGCCCTTCTCTGGATTCTCTGCAGCCTTGGGTTCTCTGCATCTTTGGACCAGAACCAGGTCTTTGCAGGCCTGCTGGCCAGAGCCTTGGTGCAGAGCTCGACAAACCGTTGGGTGCTGTGGACTCCAGGGACAGGCTGGATTCAGGGCAGGGAGAGACGATATTCTAGACAGAGGAGGAGTAAAGGAGCAAATGGAAAGTAAAGTGCTCAGACTTGTTTCAAATCGCAAGGACCGCTGTGGAGTATGAGATACACACAGCTGGTAGCAGATGCAGAAATCCATGACACGTTTGTTTAAGCTTAGGATCATGCTACAGCTAAGTTTTTCTTAAAATGAGAAAAGATTTCCATTATTTATTCATTTATTTATTTAGTACAGGGTCCACAGCGTCTCATTACGTTGATCAGACTCACAGTGATCCTCCTGTTTTTCAGCCTCCCAGGCACTGGGATTACAGGTATGTCCCACCACACTCAGTCTCAATCGCTGTCTCAGTGTGCCCCCAGGCGGGGCTGGGATGGCATGATGGGGATCGAACCCAGGTCCCTGTGTCTGCCTAAGCAGGTGCTTTAATGTATATTATTTTATTTTAGTAGCAAAATGATTTGGACTGAAAACCATTTTCCACATGCAAAAAATTTTAAATTCCTTCATTTATTTGTCCATTTTACTTCTTCTCAAATAAATTGTACAACATCAATAAATATGACACAGTTCCGCTTCTGAGAAATGTGGTAAAAAAAAAACAAGTTACACATTATTTTTGCCCTTTCTGAGCCTGGGTCCTTGTGCTTGCCAGGCAGGCACTTAGGCTGTCGAACTATCTCCAAGGTCCCCCATTTTCATTTTGTAAATATTTTTAAAATTATCTTATAAGGACATTCAAATGGACCTCTCTTACTGCTTCAGAAGGTGGCAAGAAAAATAAGATAAGTGTGGTTGAAATAAGAGACAGTATTTTCAGGGTGATTAATGGTACTGGATTTTCTGTAAAAAAATTCTTTCATTTTAAACATTCACTGAATGTTCGGATCCCATTTCATGTCTCCATCACTGCAGAGAGGCTAAGGAGCTGGAGGAAACATGGCTGTATTGGTATCAAGCAGAGTAAACAGAAGGCTCAGACTAAAAGAGAATGGAGGAAAGTCTTTGAAGAAGTTAGCATAGAATGGGTCCAGAAGTTAGCCTTGAGCAGAGGGATGACACCTCCTCTCAAGAGGGAAAGCAGCAGAAGGAAATTCTGGGTGTGGGTGAAGATTGGGAGCAGTAGTCAATCAAGGATAGTTCAGCCTCAGTGATTCTTGTTTTTCTGTGAAGTGGCCAGTAAAAAGAGTCAGCTAGGAGAGGTGATCCTATTTAGAATTACTCATCGTTTTTCTGTATTCTGTTATTCCTCACTGCACCCCTCCTCACTAGAGTTGCTTGTATGTACACACCCTGAAAACATCTTCCTGCCTCCAGCTGAGTACTGTGCTAGAAATTTCAGCTGACCTATGGGAGTTGCTCAGTGACTGCAGGAATGTTTCTTGCAGAGGAAAGGTCTTAGGTGGTGAGCAGATGACACTCGGCTTCAGCTGTACTAAGTAAGATTTGAGAGTAAAGACAGAGAAATTCTACCACTAAGTGATTGGGCTGCTTCCCTCCACCCTCTGTCTGCCCTGCCTTTTGTCTCAGTCTTGTATAAGTTCCTGCAGTTGCAAGGTCTACAAAACTGTCACTCATTTGTGATCTCCGAAATGATTCTTTTTAAAGTATTTTTTTCTCCAAATAAAATACAGAAAATCTTCAGTTTTTTTCAATTTATGCTAGGAGACTGACATAACACCAATTGTGTTCAGCCATGCAGTACTTGGGATTGAATCCAGGGCCTTTGCACAGAGTTACATCCATAGTACCCCCTTTTGTTTGTGTGTCTTTTTGTTTTGAAACGTGGTCTCCTTGAATTGCTCAGGCAGACCTTGAACTTGCTGTCCTCAGGCCTCAACCTTCTAGAATGCCAGGATTACAGGCAGGGACACCACATCTGGCTTGAATAAGAGGTTCCATTTTATCCAAGGAGGTTTCTGACTCACCTCACTACGCGCTCCTTGAGGGTGTATCACAGTAAGAGTATATTTTGAGCCCGTCCCAGTAATGCAAAAGCAACCTGGATCCGCATGTCCAAAAGCACCTGCGAAGCCAAAGTGGCAGAACATGGATGTAGGGATGTAAGAGATGAAGGCTTTGGGTTTTCTTATATTATTTGAGCTCCATGAAACATTATGCATGGTTGATTAACCTTTTCCTTTTAGGATTCTAATTTTGGTTTTGCTTTTTATAACATCCTACTTTTCTAATTTCGCTGCTCTCTGGTCCTTATTCTAGATATTTTGTACTACGCCTCATTTCTCTGCCTGCCTATGACCTCCAGAATTCTCTGCTGTGAGGAGTGATCATGTTTTAGAAAACTCCATGAACAGAAAAACAGTAAAATTTGGGGAAAATAAGAATTTATTCATTTCTTCATTTTTATTGATAAAGTAAGGCAGAGGGAATGAAGGAGTAACATGTCTAAATCATATTGCAGGTGAAACCAGAATAACCCCCTGATTTAAAATCCACATCTCAAAAAAATCAGCAACCCATTGTTTCCTGGTCTGTTTCTTTAATTTATTCCTTTTGTCTTTCCTTTTGGTTTGGGATTAGCAGAATCATAGAGTAGATCCAATCTTGAAAGATGGTTTTGTATCCCTAATGATGGCCAGGATACCTCACTATTATGCAGGAACTTATTTGAGGAGGTCAGGAGAGAGAACTAAAGAATGATTTGATTTGCTTTAATTATCTTAAGAACTGAAAAGGCTAACAGGTCCCTGCTTCCAAGGCCTGGGGTAATTATCATTACACCGAGCAACAGCTGACATTCTCTGTGGTTAAACTCCTCCCAGTAGCATTTAGGAAGCTGCAGGTAACTGAAGCAGCCCTAACTCAAATTCAGTAACTGCTTCTAAGGCAAGAAGAAAACACGATCCCCCTTTCGAATAAAACAAAAAACTTGACTGACTCAGCACTAAAAGTCTGGGGGTGTCATTTATGTTCTCCCTTAGGCTAAGATTTTGTGAGTGCACAGTGGCTGTGATTCCCAGAGCGAAAGTGCGCGTGTAACAGCAAACAAGATCCTCTCGAGTTTGGATCATTTTGTAACAGCTGAGCCATGGAGCATTATGGGAATTCAAGCGACAGTTTTTGCAATCTTGGCTGTGTTACCACTTACCAGAGGTAGCAGGTGGTCGCATGTAACTCTGAATTAGTTTCAGTAGATGCCTCAAAACCTAAAACCAAAATTATAAATTAGCAAAAGTTATCATTAAAGCTCCATGTGAAGTAGGGTGAGTTCTAAAACTAGATCCACCTACATCTTGAATTCCCTCCTTTGGCTAAGAAAGCAGTTGCAGTTGGAGAAGTTAGAGCAGAGAGAGAAAATCTCTTTGAGATGGTTGCAGCTGCCACAGCACAAGCCATCATCAAGGGTGTCTATGTTTAATGACCCAAGACCACTCTAAGCTCCCTAAGGGCTGGACTGAGGCTGTCGCTGGCCCCCGCAGCTGCCCCGCTTCTCCCATAGTCCACTGCTTCAGTGTTTTCTTTTCCACCCACGCTGACGCTCAGGATCCCCTAAAGAACCATCTTGCCTAACAAAGCCTATTCAGAGTTAGCTCCTAGAAACCCAGTCTGTGAAAAGGTGGGATGCTTCCCTCTCCCCTTAAACTCAGTGAATGTGAGCTCTAGGAGAACCACTGAAAAGCCTGCTGTGTGTCCTGGGATTTAGGAAGCATAATGCACTCAGGTCCTTCATGCCTGAGAAAAGTTCACAAGTGGCAACACTTAGGGGAAAAAACAGAGAAGAACAGGACCTATTGTACCTGGAGTGAGTTGCTTCACTCTGAGTACATGAGAAAACATCTGATTGTCTCATAGGAGGCTGTGGCCTTGTGTGTTAGACACTTTCTCATTGAGGGGACAAAATACCCAGTGAGTGCAATTTAAAGGAGCCTACACTTACTTTGGCTTATGTTTGTTTGTTTTTTTTTTTTTTTTTGAGTTTTTTTGGGTTTTTTGGCAAGCTCAGTCTGCCCTGGGGGCTGGGCTAGCTCACTGCTTTAGACCACTGAGCTATCTTGCCGAGCCCAAAGCTTATGGTTTTAGAGAGTTCAGCCCACAGTCAGATGGCTTCAGGCAGAAATGTATGGAAAAAGGGCATGACTACTCAGTCTGTGGCAGCTAGGAAACACAGGGGAGGAACTGCTATGAAGAAAACAATATAACCTCCAGGTTATACCTTCAGTAACCCATCTCTTTGATTCAGGCCCTAGCTCCTAACAGCAGATTTGGATCTAAACTCATGAATGGACTAATCCACTGATACATATACCCCTAGGTGGTGGTGAATGCTTGAATATCAAGTTCAAAGAGTTTTAATCTATCTCTGGACTCAATGATAAAGATGTTAAAGATGACTGGCCACATCTGTCACAGTTGCAAGAAGGGACGTATTGCCACATAGCTTTGCTGTCTCTAGATAGGCCAGTAAAGAAGAAAAACTATGTGAATTACTGTATTATTTGACATAAAATAAGTGTAAGTGATGTGTCATCTTCCATAGTTGTATTTTCTTTTGCGTTTCCTTCTTTCTTTCTTTCTTTCTTTCTTTTTTTTTTTTTTGAGACAGGGTCTTGCTGTGCCATTCAGGCTGATCCTGAGCTCACTTTGTAGCTCAGCTGGTCTCAAACTTGCAATGATCCTCCTGACTCAGGCTCTTGAGTACTGAGATTACAGGTGCGTACCACCATGTATAGCTCATAACTGTATTTTCAAAGAGACACAGCAGCTCAAATCTCTCCTTGGATGGAAAGCCTTCAGTGGTCCCACACTTCATAGTATCCACAAGGCCCTTCACGTTTTGACTCTCTTCCAGCTTCCCACAGAGCCCCTCTAAATGACTCAGGTGGTTTTTTCACCTTGAGATCTTTGCACATGGCTGTCCCCTTGCCTAGAATTTTTCCCCTTGGCCTTTTGTGGGGAACTCCTCAGAATGAGTCAAAGGCTTGGGGAATGTAAGGGGAGCTTCTGGACAGCCCTGAGAACATGACCCTGCTGTCAGAACAGGCACACATCAAGGTATAATTATATAATCATGACTTAGCAGTAGACAACTATGCATGCATCAATGAAGCCCGCCATCATATAAGAATATAAATAGGTGACAGTAACCTCTATGAAATATACAATAAAGATGCAGGTGGCTTTTGTGCTCTGCTCTGCTCCACACTGCCTGCTGTTGTTACTAATGTTTTGCACATGTGTGTTCTTTAACCTGGGACCTCACCTGGAAAAAATTTCCCTTAGATCCCTCTAAATAGGCTGACACTTTCCAACTTACTTTTAGTCCTCAGACTCAGGTATTTTGTCTTTTAAGAAGTACATATTCCCTGAAACATACTTATCTATCAAAAATTGACCCTATTACCCATTTTAGATATCACTCTATCTTATATCACAAAATACATACCATACCGTGTATATATATCTGCCTTCCACATGGACTACAAGATCCCTGAAGGTAAGTGTTGTTTCTTGTTCATCTTTGTTCCTTAATTTCCAGTATTGTCCCTGGTACACAATAAGCACCTGATTTTTTTAGGAAGTACACAGTGGTTAGTACATTATGAGACCTTTCATTGAATAGATTAGAATTAACCATGGTGTTGACACTCTTGAGTGAAGTTGCATAGAGAGGAATGTCTATTGTTTCTCTTGAAAACCCAGAATCCAATTCCAGGAGAACTTTTATAGTATTCACCTTAACTCATCCCACTGGGAATCTTCACTATTAAAGAAAAAAATCTTACCTGACAGATAGATGAATGTTCAGGCAGACTGCATTTGCACAGCTGTGAAGTCTGGCTCACACAGGATTTTTGAGCTTTCCTCCCTTCATGCAGGACATCTGGAGGCCAAGTGATAAAACTAAACCAGTTACACAGAGTCTGGAGAACCATAGAGAGCACCATGTTCACATTATTGATCAAACCTTTTAAAAGTTTTCCCTCTGTGTGTGTGCATGTGTGCATCCATGTGTGTGCGTGTGTGTGTGTGTGTGTGTGTGTGTTTTAGGGGGGCTTGGAGCAAATGAGCCCAACGTTTGAGTTTCAAAGCCCTTTTGAATCCATTGTGAGTCAGGAAAAATGGCAGCCTGTCTGATCAGGTGTATGGACAACCCATCAGCAGTCTGACCACAGGTTGGACCTATGAGTAACACTAAGCTATTAAAACAAAATCTGCAGTTTGATCTGGAGTCTGCTCCTTTGACTCAGCTTCTTTATGCTCTGCAACCACCTTACTGAAGGGATAGCTACAGGGACATAATTCAGAAGAAATCCCTTTTAGCTCCAGCTTTCTAGAGTATGTTTTCAATAGTGTTCCCAAACAAATTGAATTCACATAGTGAGTCTTCCAGCACCACATGTGGCCATGAGTAATAGTCATCAAGAATCTTCTCTACAGGCTGAAAGGAGCTGTAATACTTACTCTAGCATCATCCACACAAGCAGCATCTCTGAGGAAAGCTCTACTGGCAGAGCCCATGTCTCTGAGCTTTGAGGTTGTGGGTGCTTGGAATTGTGGATCCATGTAGGAAAGGTGCCTGGCCCCTTTGGCTGTTAAATCAGAACTCCTAAATTTTGGGATGGTGAAAGTGGATTCTTGAACTGGTATGGAGTGGGGCTTTGGGACTTAGTGGCACCTTAGTGTCACTAAGCTTGCCAGTGGGGAGGAGGCAGCTATGGTGAAAGCGAATGGACTCAGTTCGCGATCGAAGACCTTTTAAAACAACTGAAATGGGACGGGGAGTTCGAAGAAGAGGTTATGGTATGTTCTTCTATTGGAGTTTTTCAGGCTTTCTATGGCATCTCACATTTTTTTTTCTTTTGAACAAATATGCTTAGTGAAGAGCCAAAATAGTATAACATGGAAAGAAGAGAAGGATGAGCAACCAAAGAAAGGGTGAAAGCTGCTTTCATCTGCCTTCTCAAAAGCACCTGCATGCACAAGAAATTCTTTTTGTTCCAGTATCTTTGGGTTTGCATCAGGGAAGATTTTTGCCTCTTTATAAATATATTTTTTGTTTAAAAATAGAGACAATAAGAGATTAAAAACATTCAAGTGAGGAAAGATCTGGCTACCACTGCCTGTGTGCAGCCTCCGAATAACCAACCCACCAGGATGACCCCCAGGAGAAGTATCCTTGGAGGTGCAAACTGATGCAGCTTTAAGAACACAAAGCACCATAGTGAGGAGCCAAACTGCTCACACTCTGGACACTTTTGGTCCATTCCATTGGAACACTCTTTTTCAGCCACTGACTGGGGTAGGCCCTGGCCATTGCTAGATGTTCCCAACCTGTCTATGGCTCCACATAGTCCGCTGTCTCAGCCGGCAGAGACTTCTCAAATTCATCTGTGTTTTTCCTGACCTTAGGCCCACCACTGTAAATTTTGAGTTGAATTAAATTTGAGATTGAGCTTAGACTCACTCTCCGAGAACAAGCCTCTGCCTCCCTGGTACTCCAAGGGCCTTCCTACCTCTGACACCAGGCTCGTGCTTCCTAGTTTCCACTTGACCTTTTCATAGTGAAAGCCTATATCTATAAATGTTCTTATAAACTTGTTGAATCCCCACCAAGTAAGCACCGCAAGTGCTTTAACTCATCCGGCCCTCTCCTCAGCCTCTCCATCTTACAGATGAAAAGAACAAATCCAAGAGGCTAAGCAGCTCACTCAAGGTCCCCTGGCCACTAAGTGAAGAGTCCAGGAAATCCAAACAAGCAGTGTGCTCTGAACCACTGCCTGATTTTCAACTGAATAGCACCAGTTCCTCATATGATGTGTGCTTCACTTATATTGTGGAATTACCCTCACAGGAAGGTAGGTATAATTGTTAGCCCCATTTTCTAGATAAGCAAGTTAAAGCTCTGTGAGGTTCAGTTGTATGTCATTTGACTAATATGTAGTACAGATGAGATGAATTCCCAAGTCATTTGACCCAGAGCTCCTGCTTACCACACACTTGTCTATTATATCAAAAGCAACAACTGCATTCATCTGAATTCAACTTGAATTACTAGTCATGGTTCTCTATTTTCTTTAGTGGGAATATCATACTTACTGTATAAAGTTGTCAAAAGAGCTTCAAACTAGGTTGTATATCTGTAAAAGTGTTTGGCATGTGTGTAGTCAGATTTTCACAAATGGCAATTAGCACTATTGCTTGAGTGCTTTTGGTGCCAGTCTTCATAGTTCTCAGGCTTATTTTATAGATAATGCAGATGGCTTCATGGATTATTATTGACACAAGTAAGTGGTCTACTTTAGGGTGAGTCAATCCTAAAAGTTCAGAGCATGGAAAGTGGACTTCTACCTTGTGTACCCCAATTTCTTCTCTTCTGAACTTGACTGGCTTAAATTTACTGTGTGATTGCCAAATCTTCACTTCACACAGGTTATAAAAATAGGGACAGAGTGTTGTCTTTTTGTACGGAAGCTTAAAAAGTAACCAAAATCTGGTGGCGGAGAATGGCATTTGGAATAAAGGATTAATCAGTTCTGTCACTATTACTTGAGTAGCAAAATCAAGACTCTTATTTTGGGAACTACTTCTGCATGGGATAATTTCCACATTGCCAATCTGTTTTTCTTTTTAATATCACAGCTGATTTGCTGTGGCGGAGGCTGCTGCAAACTGTTGGCACCATTACTGGTTATGAAACACGTCTGCCAAACCACTCTGGGTAGAAAGCCATGATGTAGCCTTTGATGGTGGGCTTATTTGGCAGGGAACAGATGTGCTTAGAAAGAGCCTCCATTCATCTTCTCTCCTGTACCTCCTTCTGGCCTGAACAAAGAGGATATGTCAGCTTGTCCCTAGGGAAGGCAGTAAGGGAAATTTCTCCCAGCACTGTTGATGGAAACCTGTGGCTGGGGTCTCAGCACTCTCTTTTTTCTTGGTATATCAGGCAGCAGTGACCCAGGGAAAAGCAGCTGGTTCCTTCCTCTCTTGTAGGTGCCAAAAGTTATCAATTCACCCTTATTGTGAGACACCTCTGCCAGTTTTCTTTTTAGCAGGAACATTGTAAAAGCGGAAGGACTTTTAACAGAGTTATAGAATGCGATTGTCCCTCTCTTTTGAAAAATCACAGATCAGTGCACTGTATCTGTCTGGGTAATGATTATATTGTTTTTTCCTTTTTCTCTGCTTCCATTCACAGATGTCCGTACATGGAGAGTGTTTTCCAGAAACTTATTTCATTTGCAACTAAAATCAAGCAAGATGGCAGCAGACACCATGCTGAGGTGCTGACAGTACCACACTCTACACCACCATCACTTGCGTCTGTGCACTCCTGCAGCATGTGGCAAGAATGTAAAGATCCCCATGCTTAAGGACAGATCTTAACCCTGAAGTTCCCGCAGTACCTACCTTCCCTCTGCCTCAACACTAGCTCAGAGAATCATTTTCTCACATTTGAGTTCAGAGTGGTGAAAGAGAGTGAAATATTTTAATGCATTTCAGATTTGTTTTGGGGAAGGAACTTCTTTCAGTGAAACAAATGAAGAATTTCCTTTCTAGATGGGCTACTGACATTAGCATATAACTAGACAGGAAGGGAGGAACCCAGAGAACTTGTTGAGTGACTGTGGCCAGGATGAACTTTTACTTTCAGTTCTGTAAGTCCCTTAGCTCCACTTTTTATTTCTTCATGATTATATTCCAGGCTGAGAAGTCACAGTGGCCTCCAAAATAGAAATAGATAATTTTTACTGAGTACTTGTCACATACCAGACATTGTTCAAATGCTTTATCTATATTTATATCTTCAGTTCTTGCAGAATGTGAAGATACTGTTCTTACTTCCATTTTGTGGAGAAGAAAGTTTAGGTAATACCAATATGGTAAAAATGGCCTTACTCTCAAAACTGATACAGATTTAACGTGATTTCAAGTAAATACCAATAGCACTCCTCACTGAACTAGAAACAATCCTAAACATCATATGGAACCAAAAGGAAACTTAAAATAGCAAAAGCAACTCTGAAAAATGAATTGTTTCATGCAAGACAGGGGGAGCATCACAATTCTTCATTTGAAGTCATATTATAAAGCTACAAAAGTAGCATAGTGCTGACCAAAAAACCAGACCTGCGGATGAAAGGAATAGAATAGAAGATGTAGAAACAACTCCAAGTACACTCATCCATCTTATCATTGATAGACACCTTCATTGGAAGACAGACAGCCTCCTTAGTAAGTGATGCTAAGAAAACTGGCTTTCCACAGGCCAAGTACTGGGCCCAGAGCTTCAACTCTCACCAGGCACTAAACTAACATTAAACTGGATAAGATATCTAAATAGTGAAATGGAAGTACTTAATCTGTTGGAGGATAGACTAGGTAAACTCTTAGAGACACAGGTGTAGACGAAGACTTTATGAACAGAGCTCCAGCTGCGCAGGAAATATTACACAGTCAACAAACAAGATCACATCCAATTAAAAAGCTTTGCCACAGAAAGAGAAACCACCAACAGTGTGAGGAGACAACCCCCAGATAGCTGGCCAAATTCCTGCCTGCTATTTCTGAGACAGAGGGCTAAAATCTAGACTGTATAAAAACTCAAAAAAAATTGGGCCCCTCCAAATTTAAAGACCCAATCCAGAAATAGAGATCTAAAGTCAATATACAGTTCTCAGATGTAGAAATAAAATTAAACCCGTTTTAAAAATGTTCCGTATCACCAGTCATTTGAGAAATGATTTAAATAACAGTGAGGTTCTCCCTCCAGAAAGACTCGCTGTCATCAAGAAATAAATCAACAACAAATGCTGGCGAGGCTGTGGCACAAAGGAACACTTCTCTATCATTGGTGGGAATGTAAATTGGTAAAACCACAATAGAATCAGTGTAGAGACTCCTCAAAAAAATTAAAATCTAGAGGTTCCGTTTGACCCAGCTATTTCCTTTCTATATATCATCCTGAAAGAATTAAAAGCCTCATACCACAGTGATACATGCATGACCACATTTATAGTAGCACAATTTGTAGTAGTGGTATTTTGGAAACAGCCGAAATACTCATCATCAGATGAATGGGTGAAGAAAATGTCGTATTTGTATACAATAAAGTACTCTTTTGTCATAAACAAGGATGAACTTAGGCAAAGGGATGCACCTGGAGGCCATAATTTTAAGTGGAATTAATCAGACATAAGGCTGGGGAGATAGCTCAGTAGAATAAGGGCTTGCCTGGCAAGTGTAGGGTCCTGAGTTCAATTCCCAGTACCTCAAAAAAAAAAAAAAATCAGATACATAAGTTTAATATCACTTTATTTCTCTTGTGTGAGAAATTCAAAGTATAAATAAGGAACAAAATGGGAGCTAGACATTGGGAAGTATGAAGAACTTGTTCAAATGGGAAGGGGAACAAGGAAAGAGGATAGAGAGAAGGGAGGGAGGGGAAAGGGGTTCTAAAGAAAGAGTAGCTGGGAAATAGCCCAGTGGCATAAGTGTCTCCCGGGCAAGCACAAGGTCCTGAGTTCAATCACTGGTACCAAATAAATAAATAAATAAATAAATAAGAATAGTCAGACTTACGTCCTAGGATTAAATTTTGTTTTGTGTATCTTATTTTTTAAGCACACATTTATTGAACAACAGCAAATGCTGTGGAATAGACATAGAGCTCTCATAAAGTGATTTGATAGTACAATATTTTACATATATATGTGTGTGTGTGTTTTAATTTTTAAAGTAAATGAAATGGTAAAAAAATTAGAAATTATACAGAATTTTACTAAACAAAATAATGGGAATTCACCAATTGTTCTTATATTGCATACTGTTGTCTTTAAATTAATTGTTTAAGTTACCAGATATAAGCATGCAAAATTGGTTTTAAAAACATTACAAGAAAATTAAATGGAGAAGAAAAAGAAATTTAAGATTGACTTCTTTCAATAGACTAATCAGAAATCAGCAGTAAAATCACCCAAGCTATACTGTATATATATATACAGTATAGCTTGGGTGATTTTATATATATATATATATTTCTTCTTATATATATATTTCTTCTTATAAATATATATATATATATATATATATATATATTTCTTCTTTCTTTTTTTGTTTGTCCTTTTCTTCATCCCAGTATTTTATATTTTTGATCTGTGATAAATCTTTGATATTGAACATGCATATTTCCTCTCAAACATTTGAGCAGTTTTATTATAGTTCACGAAGTGCTTAATCCTTAAGGCAAGAAAACACGATTCAGCTGTAGGTATAACAAAGACAGTATGTAAATGTAAATAGCAGTACAACATTTGGTAATTTCCACATATGTATTGTATAAGCTACAGTCCATTGCTAGCTTGTATACTTGTAAGCAATGTGTGTTTATTTACATTTTTGCCAAAGTGGTACCACAAAAGGCAAACTTGAACTGTGGATGGCAGTATCCAGGTACATGACTTGTCAAAGAAAAACCTATCAGCCAGCGGAATGTAAGACTCAGTACAGGTTTACAGCCTTAATTATTAAAGTTTAAAGCCTTAAACTGTGCAAATACTTTCCACATTGTAGGATACTTAGCTTGGACAATTTTGACTTATTGAACATCAGCTATGTCACTATGATTTTTATACCTACACTGTGATACTTAACCCTCTTTACTGCACATTTTAAATCCATATTTATATTCAAAATGTTATCTATCTCCTTAAATAATAGTTCTTCCAGGTATTTTTGAGGAACATTTAGTCAATTGGATCATGGCATAGTCAGTAAAATGGTGTCTATCATTTATTTTCTATAAGAACTTAAAAAATTTAATATTACTACTAAAAATATCCTAATTATGGTGACTGCAGTAGGCCTGGTCCCAAATACAGCTCTGCCACTTACTACCTGTGTGAACAAGGGCAAGCTGCTCTGCCTTCGTAATCCCTTGTCTTCTCATTTCTTTTTGTCTGGTCCTTTAGGAGAAAATGAGATGTGTGTGCTACTTGGCCTCCAGAGGATTCTGTTGTTAAAAGGAAACAAGTTACCCAATAGAAATAAGAGCCCCAAGTCTTGTGAGTAGCAGTTTCTTCACATGTGAAACCAGTGCATCACTGATGCATGATAATTTGATCTTAACTTTAAAGAATAATGTTATTAATGAATTATAACTTTTAATATAGAGTTACTATACTTAAATGATAACCAAAAAGAAAAAGACAATGGAAGGGAAAATAATGGAAACAGGGCTTTTAAAAATGGGGAGAAGATAAAAGGCTAGGGGAGGGGAGAGGAATGGAAGAGAATTTAAGATATGTTATGTACTGGTACAAAGTCTTTATGATGAAGGCAATCATTATGTATGGAAAATGATAAAAAGTAAAGATAACATTTAAAAACAGAAATGTGGTGTGTAGAGGTGAAGTAATTTCCCCAAGACAACTTGTCTGTAGCATACAGGGCAAGGCTGTGAATTGTCTCTACTCTCAGAGACAAAGTTCTAAGCAATTCACTGCTGCATGGCCACTGAAGTAGACCAAGGAGATACACGTAGGCTTGCCATTTTTCTGCATCAACAGGATGTATTTATTTATTTTTATGTATTTAGTACAGGATCGACAGGGTCTCACTACGTAGGTCAGACTAGTAGTGATCCTCTTGTTTTCAGTCTCCCAAGTGCTGGGATTACAGGCGCGCACCACCACGCCCAGTCTCAATCACTGTCTCAGTGCACCCCAGGGGCAGGGCTGGCATGGCAGGCCAGGGATCGAACCCCTGGACCCTGCATCTGCCTAAGCAGGCGCTTTAACCTGTTGCACTATCTGGCCAGCCATAATGGGGTTTATTTTTATACCCTTCTTACCTTCCTTAATGGGAGGTTTTGCATATGAACAAGGGAAATGCCCTAGAATAAGAAGAATTAAGTGGCTCACATTGAAGAAAGAGGATGAGGAGAACCATTGCAAGTCACAAGGATGCCACTTCATAAATCAGCGGAGGTCACTGAATGCGTCGTATGAGGGAAGTGCATGTTGAGAGAACACAGAGATGTGTCTTGTGTTTGAAAGCTGATCCAGACAATTCTTGCTGCTGCAGGGGACTGGTTCCTTGTGTTGAATAGTTTCCAAGAGTGCATGGTTTACTAAGTTGACCAAATAGCGTGTTTGGAAGATTTTTTTTTTAATTTTTTTTTTAATTTTTTTGCCTTTTCATGGCCTTAAAGAATGACCTGGAATCACCTAAGACTTGGTTTTGTTTCCCCGCTGACAAGCTGTAAAGGGCTTTAAGTTATTCTGTGTGTTATCAGATTGCAATTGTTCAGTCACCAAATAAATCGAGGTTTTGTTTTCCTGCTAGTAGTTCAAAGTTCTGTGCTGCTTTTCTTACTTTAGATTTATTTATTCCAAAAACTTTCTTCTGTGTTCCTTTGGGTCAGCCTTGAGGCTATGTAGTGTGTCTTTGACTTCAAGGAGCTCATGTGCAGTTGGTCACAGCCCTGGGAAACTACAGCTTCCTCTGGGGTCTACTGCTCACTGTGGAGATTCGGGAGGACATGGAGGAAACAGCTGTTCCCCTTTTCTCCTTTCTCTGGTGGCTTGTCTCCCGAGTCCATCTTTTCTTCCTATTTTACTGGTTTCTTCCTATTTGACTTTATGCTGATCCAGTATTAGACAATTTTCAGATATTGATTCAAAAGGAAATGATAATAGCTCAGACTTGTAGGAGTTCTTTATGCAGCAGTCATTTCATTCTTCTGACAACTTTTTGACCCAGTTCCTACCACCACCTTTACTTTCAAATTAAGGAGGTTGACACACAAGAAGTAAAATCACGTGCCTGAAGTAAAATGGTGATTGGTTGTAGAAACAGGATTTGGAACCAGACTGTTTGCTTCACAGTGCATCATTTTGTTGATATTCAATGTCTTTATAATATGAAAGGAGCACTTCAGAGTGCATTTTAAAAATAATTTTATTGAGAAACAAACATCAATGAGACAGTTTCACAACCAATTACTTGCACATTTACAGTAATTAATACATTGTATATTGTCGCCTTAGTGGTTATTCATTGTACAAGATGCAGACATGATATCCTGTCTCAAACACTATTATAACAAACCTCTCTATTCACTGAATTAAGAGAATGGAGCTGTATATTTATCTTATTTTGAGTATACAGATACAAAAGGGTCATTCATTTTTATCCCATTTTTTTTTTTGTTAGTTTTGTCAGAGAAAGGCATTCCATTTTCATTTAAATATTGTAGGTGCTTCAATTCAGCAGAATCTCCCAATAGAGTCCAGTACGCTATAATATTAGTGGGCTTTCCATAAGACTGGCAGTGTCCAAAGTTGTTGACTTAAGCCTTTTACAGTTCAGCATATTAATGTAGCTTTACTTTTTATACTTTGTTTTCATACTTCTCTGCTGGATGGTTAAGACCAAGATAAAGCAAGACCTATATAATAAGAAATGTAACTTTTGTATCTGATAAGGTCAGTCAAGTACCCTCAGAATTTAATCTGAAACCCTATACCTCAGTTTGTAGATCCTTTGTGAGTGTCAAACATGTGGATGAGTCACAGCCATTGCTTGACCAATTTTGCTCTCTATGAAAGACTGAGAGAATGTTTACTCTCCATGTGACTCCCCTAGCCACACTTTACATCATTGATCACATTCTTCTGTGGCCCCATAATCTCCTTGATCAGAAAATTTGGGACACAACTGAGTTACATAATGTTACAGTATAGGTTCTTCTATGTCCTGAGTCCTCACTGACCTTGAAATGCTAGGGCCAAAATGTTGGCTGTCCTTGCAGCTGTTCTTTTTCTCTGATTTTTGGTCTGCAAACTTAGGTTGTTAACCCTCCAGAAGAGAAGCTTATTTTTACCCTACAACATATGCAGTTGGGTTTAACTTATCTACCTGTCTGAATATCAAACACCTTAGGCATAACATGGAACAAGTATTTTTCATCAAGTATTGATATGTTAAACTTTAAGTCCCTGCAGAATATGAAGACAAAAATTAAAAAATAAAAAGATTGAAAAAATATATTAATAAACAATTACATAATTTTACACAAAAGTTTAGAAACCTAACCATATATAGCATTGTACCAGGACAGTCCTGTGACATTTTTTTTCTTGACTCTTGTTTTCATTTATTACCCTTTTTTTTTTTTTTAAACAAACATTTACTTGAGAAACAGTATAGCAGCAATTGGTATGTCATGAAACTAACTGTATGCAGAGACAGGGCAGGAATCTAGATAGGTAAATAAGGTAACTTTCAGTAGAGTCCTCAGAGCCTCCCTGCAGGAGAAATATTATTGTACAGATGAGGAAACTGGGACTCCAAGATCAGCTCACCTTCAGATAACTAGGAAGTGGCAGACTCAAGATTTGAACCCAGGCCTGCCATACACCATGTGTTCCTTGCATTGCATTTTTCCTAGTACTAAATAGATAGCACAGACCATGGAAGACAAGTTTTGCTTCAACATGAAAAGAGCCATCACTAAAATGGATGAGGTGAGGGCTGGGGAGATAGCTCAGTGGAATAAGCACTTCCCTGGCAAGCACAAGGGCCTGAGTTCAATCTCCGGTTCCACAAAAATAAATAAATAAATAAATAAATAAATAAATAAATAAATAAATAAATTAAGTGGATGGGGTAAAACTATAATTGAGTAGAGAAAGTCAGCATTAGATTGTCTTAGAAATTACTCGAAACCACCTTTCGCTGAAAAGTTGGTTAGACTGCTGTCGACCTTTCCATTAAAAAGTTTGGAGACAAATTGTGGAATTAGAGTGACAGATGATACTTTCCAAATCTCAAAGGAACAGCTGGATTCAATTTTGCTTGAAAGCCTAGGTCATTGGTGGCAAACCACTGTGGTGGCTCCAAATGCTGCTGGTGCCATGTGTGCTGCAGAGGGATCTATATATCATTGAGAGTTCTGAAGTGTTCACTACCACTGGCCTAGTAGTTGATGCAAACACTGAAAGACTCTGAAGACATCATGTGCTTCTGCTTTAGCTGAAGCCTCTGCCTGGGAGATAACCTCTTTGGCTAGATATGGGCACTCTGCATTGCTGGTCCCTGCCATTTGGATCATAATTGTTTTGATCAAGGGATTTCTCAGAGCTGCAAACAGCTCCTGGACCACAGAACTTGTACTGATGGGGTGTAGTTGCCTTCCCGGTAATATAAGCTTGGTAAAGATGTCATTTGGTCAGATAGCTAGATGTGGTTAATAGAAAAAGCAAAACAGCTGCTTTTACAGAGACATAGACCAAGACAGAGGGACAGAGTCAGACACAGAGAGAGATATGCAGAGACACACAATGGAGAAACCACACTCTCTGCTCTTGCTCTAAGTCCTGCACAAACTTGCTACTACCCCACCTATCATTATTTGACTGGCTTGATGTGTCTTTCATTGTCACTGAATCTGTCTCACCCATATCTCTTCTCATTTCTTTTTAAAGAGAAGTGAGACTTTGGAGACGCTGAGTCCTCCAGCCCACTCTTTAAAGATAAAGAAATGAATAGCAAGAATAGGTAATAATAACTAGGTGCACTATGTGGATATACTAAGGTAAGCATTTTACATTTAGTCCATGCGGCTTCCCCAGTGGGGAAGCCCCACATTACAGGTGATTAAACTAATCCTTGGGTGACTCAGTGGAAACCCAGCTCTGGCTTCATGGTCCCCTCAGCCTGCAGCTCCCTGGCTCCCTGTGACTCTGGACTGTGCACAATCCTTTATTAAGATAAGAAGAAATATTTCAAATTATCTTTGAGTTTAGTACCATTTGGATGAACAAAGGAGGAAACATTAGGTATAATGCCTTCTCTCTATCTTGATAGGAGAATTCCCAAATACGATATCAATTTTCACAGTAGCTTAAATATGAAGCCCATAACTCGCCACTGTCATTTGCTTGCCTACTTAATTGAAAAATTTTCTTTAGAAAAAGACATGTATATCTATGTATGTAAGCAGGATGCCTTCAACAACTCTACTGTGCATTTCTGCTGGTCTGTGGAAAGAAGCAGTTAATGACTTAATTGGTTTCATCTCCTTTTTCCAACTATTTGTATTTTTTTCCTCTAAATTTCTTATATTTTTCTTTCTGCTTCCAATTTTACATTCATATATCTGGTAATATGAATAACCAGCTGGAAGACAACACTATGTATTACAACAGATACTGTGAAGTTCATATTACTTGGTTAAGTGAAGATGTGTATCACCTGTAATTTTTCCTGTTTTAATTCTAATTTGTGCTCTCTTTAAAAAGAAGACATGTATAAAAAGAAATGTGGACTCTGTGAGAAAAAGATTTGGTTTTGCTTATTGCTGTGTTCTTCGAACCAAAATATATGCTTGATGCATGGCAAGTGATTGGTATTTACTACTCAGTGCCTGAGCCAGAGGCTTTCAGAGAACCTAAATATCAACATCCTCCTTACACACAGAGGTGTCTGTCTCCATAAGAAGACCACAGTGAACTCCTTGGTGGTACACTGAAAGACTGACCCTCCAAGCCCAGAAGCAGCAGGCCATTCTGCAATCTGGGAACAGTGTCACATGATTAAAGAGGCCTGTTTCCGCTGGCTGAGAAAACAAGGTTCACGTCTTTGCGCCCTGTGTCAAGTCTTGGATATACAGTGCCAGAGAGAGGAGCAGAAGCAGGAGGCAGTCCTGCATGTGCCGTTGCTCTTTCCCTGCGCAAGCCGTGACTCTTGAGCTCCCATCCATGAGAAATTTAAATTTTAACATCACCCAAAAGGAATTCTAATGAGTCATGGCATCTTTCAAGCCACAAACGAAAATATTATTAAAATCGTTTGTTTTCTGCTGTAGGCTCACATGTCTCTGGAACCTCTTAACTCCTTCTCTGGAGCTGTCTCCCACATCTATTTCATCCAGCCCTCATCCTCTCCCAAGAGCCACCTCCTCTGCCCATCTCTGGCTCACCACATCAAAGATTCTCTGCAGGCAGTTTTTCCCAAGCCCATTCTTTGGAGTTTTTAGGAAAAAGACAATTTCTGTCCTATGTGTGTTCTTGTAGCCTCCTCATTCAGTGTCACCCATGGATGAGCCCTCTATGTAGGAAGAGAAAGAGAAGGGGTAAGTTAAATCCAATTCTGTTTTGAAGATGGGGGAGGAGAAAGGTTGTGCTACTCATAGGCAGACACTTTTGTCCTTTTTAGGCATAAAATGACAAGGGGATAACTACTACATGACTCCCAGTTCTGAACATCTGTAAGGACCCACTAAAATCACATTTCTCAAGTGGCATGTATTAATCACCAAAAAAAAAAAAAAATCCTCTTACTTTCTGGACCGAAATGACATCAATCCATCAACCAGACTCAGAGCAAAGTTTGTCATAGCTCTCTGTTTTTACTGTATTTTGTATCTCATTTGCAGATTCAAGCCAGTACTCAATTACTTTGGGTAAAACAGATTTAAGAGCCACTTTTCTCTTTTTTCAGCACAGCCCACTTGGGTGGCACTATATTAAGCTGAGAATGCTCACTTGCTATAGCCTTCCTCTTTCTGCACATCAAATCTTCCCACATTTCTGCCCAGATATTAATACACATGAGTGGGAAGAGGAAGGGATGCAGGAAGTGTCACCACTCAGCCTTTCTCTGCCTATGAAGCTTCCCTCAATTGCTCTGAACACAGGGTGAAAATGAGACATGTCCAGGACCCAGCTGTCACAGGGAAAGTCTCCAAAGGGAGTTGCTACCATCTGAGTCAAGTACAATTTTTGGATAACGACAGAAAACCTAGATGAAGCCAATTTCCATGCTACAACACTTCCGTTATGACTGGGCATGTAAGGATAACAGGGGTTACTGTAAATGGCTTTCAGAAAAAATGATAAACTAAAGAGCACCAGACATAGCTCTCCAGATTTGAAGGGATCCTGTCCCTGGAAGTGTATCTGTTTATTCTCTCCTCAATAATATAGAAAGGCAAGTAATCTCAAAAGGGCACCACATTTTTGTTTTGTCTTTCTTTTGATGTTTAAGGTTGACCCAGGGAATACATACATTTCTGGGCCATGTGAGGTACAGCAGATGTATACATTGTATAGTGATTGCGTCAGTGTAATTAGCATCTACTGACTTAATCACTCATCAGTTCTTCATGAGAATGATATTAAAAGACTCTCTTCTAGCTATTTAGAAACATATAATACATTATTATTAACTACAATTAGCTTGCATTGCTGCAAAACACTGAAGCTGATTCTAAACTACTTAACTATAACTATGTACGTATTGACCAGTTCTCGATCTTCCTCAGTCCCTAGTAACTACTATTCTACTCTTTACTTCCTATGAAATCTGTGTTTCTGAACTCTACGTAAGTGAGACTATGTCTCATATGTCTATCTGTGGCCAGCTCCTTTTACTTAATGGACTGTCCTCCAGGTTTATCTATACTGACACAAATGGAGAGGTTTAATTCTACAGCTGCATATTAGTCCATTGTATATAAGTACCACATTCTTCAGGTCTTTTTTTTTTTTTTTAAGTTCCAGGGATCAAACTCAGGACCTTGGGCTTGCCAGGCAGGCACTTATGCCACTGAGCTATCTCTCCAGCTAGTACCACATTGTTTAATCTGTCCATTTCTTGATGGATATTTAGACTGATTCCATATCTTGGCTGTTGTTGAACAGCACTACAGTAAGCATGAGAATGCAGACATCTCTTCAACACAGTGCTTAGATTTCCTTTAGCAATTACTCACTAATGAAACTGCTGGGTGATATGGCAATTCTATCTTTATTTTTTGAGGAATCTCCATCCTGTTTTCCACAGTAGCTGTCCAAATTTACATTCCAACCACTAATGTGTAAGGGCTCACTTTTCTCCATATCTTTTGATAGTTTTTGTCTTTTTGATGATAGCTATTGTTACAGAAAAAGATCATATCTCATTGTATTGATTTGCATTTTCCCTGATATTCAATGATATGAACTATTTATTTAAATATGTTGTTTGCCATTGTCTTCTTCTGAGAAATGTCTGTTCAGATATTTTTCTTATTGTAAAAAATTGAGCTATTTATTGTGAGTTGTTTGATTTTTTGCATATTTTAATATTAACTCCTCATCGATAAATCATTTGCAAGTATTTTTGTACCTTCTTCTGTAGGCTGTCTCTGTGCCAAGTCATTTCCTTTGCTACTATATCACATGTTTTTAAAACAGCAAATTGGCTGTTGTATTTTTAGAGACACAAACATTTATGAATTTCCAGAGAGGTGGAAAATTGTGCCCTGGCAAAGACAGTTCTCGGAATGGAGTTCCATTTATTGAAACTCTGCACAAACCTCTGCCTCTTCTAGCCTGTCTGTCTTGGTTTGAAGTTCTTTGTAGGGGAAGAGGCAGCTGTAGATCTAAGAATGACAGACCTGGAAATAACTCTTCACAGTGGTGGCCCAGTGGGACTTTGCTGTTCTTGTAGCCTGAGGTCTAAGCCCTGGCCCTGCATCACAGGTAGCATCCGAAAGCCTGCAGCCACATCACCCAAAAACCTGTTTATTGGAACCTCAAAAATATTTAAAGAAACACATTTGAAAGAAATAGATGCTAACAGTTTTAAACTAAAGGATTTCACATAACATGTTAATTCTTTTTTTTTTTTTTTTTTTCGGAACCAGGGATTACACTCAGGCCCTTGTGCTTGCCAGGGAAACGCTTATTCCACTGAGCCATCTCCCCGGCCCCAGCATGTTATTCTTAAACTAAAAAATATCAAATGACCTAGGGCACAGCCAACTCTACGCAGCCTCAAACTACTGGAGCTAAGTAGCCAGTCTTGAAAAATCAAATTTACTGGGCTATATAGGGTCCTCTTGGCTTGTTTTACTTATTTGTGTTATCTGCCTGTCTGATGAAGTTGTAAATGTCTTTGTCATGGGATGTAATTCTGGCTTGGCAATTTACAGGTTGTTAATCACTGGTCATGGCTCTTTAAGTTTTTATTTATTTATTTTGCGGTACCAGGGATTGAACTCAGGACCTTGCACTTGCCAGGCAAACACTTATTCTACTGAGCTATCTCCCCAGCCTCTTTATGTTTTAAAGTATTATTTTACGACAGAGCTAACACTGCATCATACAATATGGTGAGTCAATGCCACTTTACATGTAAAGGGCTCATCCCAGTGCTTGGCACATAAATATTTAGTATATCTTGGCCCTTTCCAGTCTCAATTTTCTTCTCATTAAACAATTATATTCAAATCTCACTTTTCTTTTTTAATATAAATGAAGAAATAGGAAATAATGGCCATAGGAGGCATGAGATATCTTTTGGGTCACTAGATGTAATTCAGAGCAATTCAGTAATGGGCCGCTGCCTATTTCAATTAACCATAGAGCAACAGAGCTGAAACCCAATGGCCCGTGTAGAAATGCCACAGAGCAGGCTGACCATGGTGCATGAGGTCTGTGGCCCCATTCAACTAGTTAGGTAAGGACAGTCATTAGTCACCCCTAGTCCACTGATTACAATGGAAAGACCTTTGGTGGGAGATAGCCAGTTGCCCCTTGCATCCCCATCTCCTTTGGGTCCCACCAGTTCTACAACTCTTCTGAGTCTCATCTATAATGTATAAAATAGGGATGGAAACAATCTATTTTACAAAGGATCTTGGAATCATAATTAAAATATTAAACAGCAAATGCTTGGGACCAGGAAGTAGTCAATAAATGGTAATTGTAAATAAGAACTAGAATAAATTAAAATAGGCTGTCTATTAGAGAAAACTAAAATCTTTTGAAAATCAACAGTCTCTAAAAGTTTGAGAAAGCAGGCCTTGGACTGCTGTAAATGTGCTACGTATAACACCAACTTAGGGTCATATGCTTTTAAAATGAATATAACTATCATTACTTACCAATGAGTATTCTTATCTAGTCTTAGTTTATTAGTGCCAAAAATTACAAATCACATTTTTTCCTTTATGTTTAAAACCCTCTGCCACTCTCCAATGTTCTGAAGTTATTTGAGACAGGTTTTTCTTGGCTTCAAAGCTTCTGGCTAGCGTGCCCAGCCCTGTCTCTTCTTTTTTGACCGTTTATCACACTGGAATTACGAGAACATTTTATCCACCTGCAAGACTACCTGCAGTAATATCACATTTTGTAGAGTCTACTTCTTCCCAATCTGCATTCTAATAGTAAATTGTAATCAGTGAATTTGTGTCACTTTGCATTTTGTGCACTTTTATCTCATTGATTCCCCCCTCTCCAAGGAAGGAAAACTGAGGCACACAAAGGTTAGTTAGTTCATGTAATATTTGACCTGCAATGGAATACCCATCTCTGACAGAACTAAACAAAAAAGGGGGATATAAATGAAGGACCATTTTGTAGTGAAAAAATATATATCTGTATATACAAAATAGGATAGATAGATAGCTACTTTCTCTTAGTTCAATGAGAAGAAAGATTTGAACTGATAGTGTTTAGACAAGATATCATGTCTGCATCTTATACTATGCATAACTACTACGAAGACAACATGCAATGTATTAATAAGTGTAACTGTCCTACTAACGAGTTTTGAAACTGTCTCATTGCTATTTCTTTCTCAATAAAATTAATTTTTAAAAAGTAGTTAGTTCAATGAGCACAGCCAGCTAGCAGCTAAGCCTGACTAGTGGAGCTGTGTGGTGGTGGAGCCCTTGTACGTGTTTCTGCAGGTGGGCTCCTGATTCTGTGTCCATCTGCATTACTGTCACTCACCCAAACTCCTGAAAGTAGGTAGGAGCTGATTAAACCTGCTAAGTTTGCATTTTAAATAAATTCTCTGGAAATTTTGGTACACACTAGAAATTGAGGGCCACTAATAAGTGTTCATGTATAGAAGCTAAGAGAATGAGGCTGAGAAGTGAAAGCCATTAAAGATGAAGTTTCTAGAAAAATACTTTCTAGAGGAGGGTCCATACAATTATGAATTTCTCGTGTGAGAAGCACTTGAATGAACATAGAGAAGTGATAGGAAGTTAAAATGGGGCTAAACTCTAAGCTCCTAGGGGACTGTCATCACTAGGAATAGGATTTAAGGCACCACTGCAGACAGGGTAGTGTGAAATCACATTCTAGAATTTAAAAAAAAAATCAATCAGTAAAAAAATGCTTTCTACTCTAGAATTTACAAATAAGAGCATTTAAAGGTAGAAATATGGCTGGAAGGATGTCTTAGAAGCATGATTATTTGGAATGGTTTAGGGGATATTGATGAAGATTAGAAGACCTTGTATGGGACCAAGGGTAGAGCTCAGTGGCATAAGTGCTTGCCTGACAAGCACAATGTACCAGGTTTGATCCCCTGTACTACCAAGAGAGAGAGAGAGAGAGAGAGAGAGAGAGAGAGAGAGAGAGAGAGAGAGGAGAGAGACCTTGTACCATGTCTGACACAGTTCATAATTACATAGTGACTCCCCAGCATCATAAACTGAAGTGAGACAATTCATGTAGCACTGACATCTATACATTCGTATAATCCAGGTGAAAGGGCTCCAACTGGAAGTGTGATTCTCACAGCAAGCAATTCTGTTTTATGAAAACAGCCTCCTCCCCTAGAAGATCTAATCATGAATGGATTGCCTCAGTCCTGGGAAAGCCACTTGACTATTTCACTGCTCTTTTAAAAACAGCTCCATGCCTGTGGTCTATTGGTGGTTGTCACTAGTGTCAGCTTTGTGCCCATAGGCTCAGCTCCTCCTTCTCTGTGACCAGATTCTGACTAAGAATATTGCCTACATGCAAATGCTGTAAAAAGATGAAACAAAACCACTTCAACCTTGGGGAGAAAAACCAAAATTATTTTAAAAGATAGAAAAGCAAATCAACAAAGAAAAAGTAAATCATAGGCACAAAAATAATCAATACTCTACCATGTCAGAAAGTGATTGTGCAGGGCTTTTCTTTCTTTCTTTCTTTTTTTTTTTTTTGTTTTAAATGCAAAACCAGGCAATGCTCAGCAAGAGGGAAACATGCCTTTCGAGCACCAGTGCTTTACATTGGATCCCCAAAAGATTAAAGACAATATATTTTAACAATGTGTTAAAGCCAGAGAGCCCCTGACTTTCCATATTCATAGGGTTTTATGACTTTCTTTATTTTGAAGCCCTGCAAAGGAAGAATATTTGTCTTAAAATATGACCGAACCTTTTACTGCCTCTCTGCAAAACAAGAACTTCTCAAGGGCACTGACCCCCAGATCTCAGGCCTAACTTCCTCATTCCTTCAAGGTTGCCACAGAATCTTGCTCAGCAGTGGTCCCTGGGCATCTCCTTCTCTCCCAGACTGCCTTTGTTCATGCATTTCCCTTGTTCTTGGTGAGTTCCCAAGCCTTCTCCGCTTGCAGTGGCAACAGTATTGTGGGTGTCTGAGATTTTAATCATGCATGTTCTCTGTGCTCTGTGAGCAGGTCTACTCTTTAATGTGCGAATCCAGCCATAGCAATTAGCCAAGGCTTTCATTCATCAAGTGGAGACATAAGCTAACTCATTCTCTGGACCCAGAGGAAGGTCTAGAAGTGGACAATGATGGATGCAGGACAAAGGACCCTTCTGTGAACGAAGAACTCTGAGAGGGCTTCACTCTCCTATTTGCAATAACCAGTTATGAAAATCGATCAGGTTGCTGGAGAGTGGACTTGCTTGTTTCACTGTTAGCTCAGTCTGTGGACAGAGTAAGCCCAAAGCTGGTGTGGCCATGTTTGTGAGCACATGAACAGAACCAAAAAACAGAGAGGAAATCCTGATATCTTAATTCTTGAATTCAACCTTGTCTGAAGCTAGTGTTTTACCTTAGGTTTCCTTGTTCTGGAAACTGACAGAATATATTTTTAGTTCAAGCCAGTCTGAGTTGAGTTTCTAGCTTTTGACAACTAATAGTCCTTATTCTTTTCTGTTCTCAGGAATACTAACTATCTAGTGAGAATATTCATAACTGTAGAGGAAGGCAGACTTGGCACCAATGGCTGTTAACTCTAGTTGAGGATAGCGGGGCGAGCTCCAATGGGAGAACAGAAACACTGGAGAATAAGTGGACTGTGCAGAGCTGGAGGGGAGGTAGGTTTGGAAGGTGGTGCTGCTGAGATGGGGCCTCATTCAGCCACACTGACGGTGGCACATGTTCAAGGACAGGTGGCAAGTTCATTGTGTCAGGAACTAAGATATGCAGGTGCATGCCTAGGTCAGGCAGCCAGTGGATGTGAGGCAGATTTTGGTGGTCTTTGGAACCCTTCTAATGACAAAGTTATTCAGTAGGCCCTTGTGAAGGGGTTAATGCTTGTCCTAACAGGATTAATATGATTAGACTTACATATTAGGAACAAAGTGCCTCTTCATTATTGCTTGGAGGATGGCCTTCAAGGCCCCCCTGATTAAATCCACTCAAATTATGAGCAATGAGTTCCTAACATAATTTGGAGCCTTAATAAAGGTAAGGTTAATGGAGGTGGCAACAAGCTGCAATAAGGCCCAAAGGCATCAGTCCCAGGTCTGTGACCTTAAGCACATTAATGTAGTGGTCCTTCTCAGTGCTTCATCCAGATTCCCTATTCCGGCAAATGTACCCCAACTGGTGCTGATGACAGTGAGTATTGGCTGCTAATAGCTTTAAGCAATGCTATTTCCAGAGAATGGCCTGAATTTCAACTTTGCCTGCAGCCAACAAATGATTAATATGGGCATAACTATTCAGCCCTGTCCCTTAGATTGGTTCACTCTGTGATGTTAGTCATGATGCAGAATCCTGGTAGTATTCCCTCCATCTCCCTCTTCTTCCATCATTCCTTTGTGCAAGAGAGTTCATCTGAGGCTCAGCTTATAGTGCACTTGACCTAAACCATTAACTTCATCTGCAAAGTGGGCATGCTGTAAATATGTTGAAAGTCAGTAATAATTACACAGAATGTTAATGAGAGCACTTAGTATCAGACATAAAGGAAGTGTTGAAGATATATTTGTGTTATTAATGTCCTAATATTATTTCCTCAAATACCCAATGAACCTTTTCTCTCTACTCCATTGCTTTAGGCTAGACTTTCTTCATTCCTCCTTTTGAAGATAACGTTGATCTTATGAGCTTTCTCCCTCCCTCCTCTTTTTTTTTTCTTCTTATAAATATTTGAATGTTTGCTGTGTGGCTGGCTCTGTCCTAGGGGTAGATCAGGGAAAGCTGCAGAATTGAGCCCTAAGTTCCTCACTGGTAACAGGGCTACTATAAATTTATCACAGTAGTGATAGGATGAGATGGCAAATGTATACAAAGTACTTGCCTCATGCCTACTATGCACTAACTTTTTCATTATTATTATTATTATTACTACTACTACTACTACTACTACTACTACTACTATTATGGTTATTAACTATTTTACTCCTTCCTGATCATAAGGTCTTGGTTTGAAGTCAACAACAAAGATACCAAAGGACTCTTGATTACTGGTGGTCAGCTCGGTTGAATTGACAGGTGTGTTACTTGCTGTTTACAGTTAAAAGAAAGATCTGATAGGTACATTTCAGACTGCTTTTAAAATAGATGTATTTCATCATTGGAGCAATGGTGATAGTTTTATTTATTTATTTATTTTTAAAGAATACAAAATGATAAAAAATAATTAGAAATGATACAAAATTTCATTAAACAATAAGAATTCAACAGTGCTTGCTGTATTGCATGATGTTATCTTCAAATTAATTGTGTAGGTTGTAAGATGTAAACCTGCAAAATTGGTTAAGAAATGTTAAAAGAAATTAAAAAGAAAAAAATTAAATTTTTAAAATTTTCTTAATTTTATTGAGAAAGCAATGAGACAGTTTTAAAAAATTAGTAGGACAGTTTCAATAATTAATGCATTACATATTGTTGTCTTCATAGTGATTATTCATAGTACAAGATGCAGACATGGTATCCTGTCCAAACATTATTAGTACATGGGCTGGGAAGATGGCTCAGTGGAATAAGCCCTTCCTTGGCAAATGCAAGGGCCTGATTTCTTTCTGGAGGCTGATTTCTGGTTATGTGGGCCAGCTAAAACTAAAAACAACTGAGGGATCATGACTAGGATTATTCTCTGATGGATATGGTAGTGGTTGGTTGATTGTATCAACTTGAGAAGCTAAGAGCTTAACTAAATCATATAATCAATTCCACACCCTATAGTGTGGAGGCCACACTCTGGAGTGACTCATCACTTAAAGGAGAATGAGGAAGGATGGAAGGTCCCATTTTTCCTTGGAGGAGCTCCAGTCTTCACCATCAGCTTGGACGTCATCTCCTGGCTCTAGTGAAGACTCTTGGCTTCTGCTTTGGCTCCTTCAGCCTTCTGGCACAGATCATCAGCCTTCCATCATAGATCCATCGACATCCTGATATGGACTCCCATGGAACACTGCAGTGGGCTCCAGACCTTGAACTGGGCCTTCAGTGTCTGATGCAGATGCCCTCTGCGTGCTTCCTCATCTGACTCTGTGGCTGACAATCATAAGCCAATCTTGGAATTTTTTGTACATTTGTACAACTTGTGTTATATCTGTACCTCTAGTAAAACCCTGACTATAAAAAAAGAAAAAACAAACAAACAAAGAAACAAAAAAACAAATGCAAGGGCCTGAGTTCAATCCCTGGTTCCACAAAAAATAAATAAATAAATAAACAAACATTTTTAGTACAACTCTTTCTTATCACTGAATTAAGAGAAAGTAGCTGTATATCTATCCTAACTGTTTTGTATATACAGATACAAAATGGTCCTTCATTTATATCCCCTTTTATTTTTTGTTTAGTTTTGTCAGACATGGGTATTTCATTGCCATTTAAATATTGTAGGTGCGTGAATTCAGCAAAATAATCCAATGTAGTTCAGTAGTCCATAATAGTAGTGGGTTATCAGTAGGACTGGCAATATCAGAAGATGTTGATTTGAGCCTTTTACAGCTCAAGGAGATTATGGGGCCTCAGAGGAAAGTGATTGACAGTGTAGAGTGCACCTAAGGAGAGTCACATGGAGAGAAAATATTCTCTCGGGCTTTCACAGAGAGCAAATTGGTCAAGCAATGACTGTGACTTATCCAAAAGGTTGACACTGACAAAGAATCTACAAACTGCGTTACAGGGCTTCAGGGTAAATCCTGAGGGGATTTGACTGACCTTGTCAGATACATACGTTTCATTTCTTGTTATATAGGTCTTGTTTTATCTTTGTTTTAATCATCCAGAATAAAAGTATAAAAACGTATAAAAAGTAAAGCCATAGTACTAAAACATTTTTTAAAAATTAAGCATTAACTGCTCCTTTCAATAATTTTTTTTCTTTTTTCTCCAGTTTTCTTTTGGGAAGAATTTTATGTCATTTGAAACATATTTTGACTAACTTAACCCAATTTATGGGCTCAGTGAATGCTCTCCTCTTTCATTCTTGTTGTCCTTCTTTTTAGAGATCCACTTGTCTTATTTATTTTTTAAGGTGATATTTTTCTCGTTTTTAAAAAAATCTATGCAATACATTTTGAGGTGAAACTTAGTGGATTTTTTCTAATAAATCACAGCATTTGGCTGACCGTTACCCACACTGATTCTTGAATACTTGCTAAAGACCAGCTCTTTAAGCTGTGACGCATGATAAATCCCAATGGCAGTGCCTCATTGTTTACTTGGCTTTTGTATTTACATCTTTCAGAGGGAAAAATACTGCTGTAAATTGTAAATGTAAATCCAAATTGATATTAATTATTGAAATTGTCCTATTAATCGGTTTTGAACTGTCTCATTGCTATTTGTTTCTCAATGAAATTAGTAAAAAAAAAATCCAAACTGTGCTGTATGCGAATCTGTGACTTAGCAACGTCATCTTTGAGTAGCAGATAATGTTTATTTATTATAAAACTAAAATAAAGATACTGTAACACTGTAACAGAGCTTCACTACCCATGACAACCCCGCTCTGTCTAATAAAAGCATAATGTCTCCAACATATGTTATTGAAATCAGCGTGCTACAATATAAATCTTGTCAAGCCACACACTTACGTGAAGGGCGGTGCTATCAATCTCTATCGAGGCGTCACCTTGACCGAGTTAGCGGTCTCCTTCGTGTCAGAGGCTCCACACTCCACCCCGTGTGTGAGCGCCCATGCAGAAGACTGTGGCCCCAGGACGAAGGCCACCCACAGAATGTGAGGGAGACAGCAGGGTAGACTTGTGAATAAAGCAGAGTTTGAACCTAGCTATGGAAATAGTTCTTTCAGTCCCCTTGATCCCAAGGAGAAAAGCTTTTCTCGTCCTGCCTCTTTCAGTCCGAGCACAGGAGTTTCACAATTCCCTAGACCTTTTTGAGGTCTGCCATAGTTAAAATGAATAAAACAGAAAGCAAGCTGGATCCAGCATCTGTGTTAGATTCCAGAGGAAAGCAGGCAAGGCAGGCAAACTGCTTGGGGCATCTGTTATGTGTGGGTTGGGCTCATACCTTACTCCAGCTCTGGACTTGTGTGTGTGTATGTGTGTGTGTGTGTGTGTGTGTGTGGTGAATTAATTTGTACTTTTACTTTTGCAGTTTTTTTTTTTTTTTTTTTTTGGTACCAGGGATGGAACTCAGAACCTTAAGCAAGCACTTATTCCACTGAGCTATCTTCCCAGCACTGTAGTTTATTTTTTTCTTCCAAGTTTAGTTCACTTTTTTAGCTTCACTTTGGAAAATGGCTGTACAGTTTTGCCCTGATGTCAAATAATTTTTCTGTTAAATACAAGATAGTAAATGAAGCTTGAAATGTAGTTTTATTTTGTTTCGAGACATGACTTTTCACAATGATCTGCTAAAAGTGCACATATTTCTTCTGATTTATACAGTCTAAATGTTGTTTGTCATTAATAGATAAACAGCTGTCTATCATTACAGTTATTGTGGGTGTTTAAGTAGGCAGGAGATACATATATTTTAACCTGAATTATTTAATATTTGAGCTTTGACTAGTTTTATGAGTTTTTTCATCTAATTAGGCAGCTTAGCTGAGAAAGTACCTCTGACCAAAATAAAAAAAATAAAAACACAAGATAAAATGATTAGAAATGAATGAAGAATTGGCTTGAAAGTGTAACCAATTTTGAAATTTATATTTAATACGCTTAACAGTATTGTCTCTAAGAACCTACATCCAAGGAGATTGGAAGGAAAGGCCACAACACTTACAATAATTGTAACTTTGTGAAATTTCTTCACAAATTTTAAAAATGGCTCACAAAACTTGTGGCTGAACTGACAGAAGGAAGGATGTGGGTCTGCACAAAGCCCAACTTGAAAAGGAAGTCAATAGTCACAAGTCGACTTTGGGGAACCAGTTGAATAGTTCAGGGCTGTTGCCATTAGAGGGGTATTGTCATTATATCTTACAATGTCTGCATTTTATTATATAGCCAATCAAACATTTTAGCACACCTACTATGCTCAAAGTTGAGTGAGGAGGGACGCAGGGAAAAGTAAATCTTGCTTGTTTTTACCTGGTCTCAGAGGCAATGAGGATTTCTTGGTGAGGTGGAAGGGGGTCATGCAGATGAGGCCTCACCTGTGGGCTCTGGGCAGGATTCACAGGAAAAGCACCAAGGATGGTCGGAATATGAAGACACCCAGCGTCCAAGCTTCAGATGCTAAGGCTGATCCATACGGTGTCAAACCTGTCCCAGGGATCAAGTGAGTGCCCACACTCTGAGAACAAACACAGGCTTTGGATGGAGGTGCCCCTGGGTGTGCAGTGCTCAGCACTCCATCAACCCCTGCACCCACTCGGCAAATCCTTGGTGAGAATGGGCAGAAGTCATTGCAGGAGGTGACCAAAAAGTGGCTGCTTTCTTTTCTTCATTTTCCTGACCTAACTAAGCTGTAATTGACAAATAAAATTATGTACATATTTTTGTTGCATTTGAGATTATTTTAAATTTTTTGTAAAATTTAACATAATTTTAATTAACACATAGTGGTTGTATGTACCTGGGGGGATACTGTGACATTTCAATGTATGTTTAATGTGCCACGGTTAGATTTGGATAAAACCAACTAGGTCAAGCATTTATTATCTCTTTGTGTTGGGAACATTCAAAGTGCTATCTACCAGCTGTTTTGAAATATGCAATTAATTGCTACTAACCATAGTATCTCACTATGCTATAGAACATCAAAAACTAAAAACAGAGGTTTCCAGGGCCATTGTGTTGCTTCTGCTCTGTTGGTGGAAGTGAGTACTTAGTAATTACTTACCTAATTCTTTAGGAGCACTTCTTTCAAACAAGAAGTGCAGATGACTAAAGGTGAACCTCATCTGGTATGGGAGGATCAGGAAAGGCTTTTTAAAATTTCCTTAATAGGACTGGAGATTGAACCCTGGGGCACTCTACTGCTGAGCTACATTCCCAGCTGTCTTTAGTTTTCATTTTGAGGTAGGGTCTTGGTAAGCTTCGACCTAGCCTGGGCAGAAACCAACAAACAGCGAGATTACCAGCAGCACTGAGGGGCTCTCCCTTTCCACACCTTGAGGATCAGTTTATGTGCTGTTCCCAGGAGCTCCCAGTGCTGGAAAGAGGCAGGGAACAGGGAGCTAATGCCCCCGTTTGTATCCTGCAAAGAGGGTCTCAATTCTTTGGTCAGCTCTATACATGCACGTGTTGGCTGTGAAGGGTCATTACTCTCCATTTTATATGAGGGAACCACTTAGGGAGGCAAGTTCCTCACCTGCATCTGTTCTGGCTGCCAGGCCTCGCTCTCCCATGATGTAGATGAACTGCTTTGGAGTCTAGTCAGAGCTACCACTTCCTCAGCATTTTGTACCAGGCCTGTGCTGAGTGTTCTAGGCATGTTATCTCCCTCAACAATTTGACAAGATTGTTTTTCTCAAATCAACTTCACAGATAAGTCAACTTTGAAACAGGGAAACTTAAGGCGTTGTCTTAAGGGCACATGGTAGAGATGGGTCTAGAGTTGAGGCTGCTTATTCTGTCTTCCATGAACATGCAATAGTCAGGTTTGCTGCCACATTGTAAATGGTACTGCGGGTTCCCCCTGAAATGCTTCCATTGAGTCATCAGCCTTCAGCGCCACAAAGCAGCTTGACAGGAGTCTTTAGCAGAACTGAGAAAGTGAGAAAACCTCTTGGTTATTCTGGGCCAGAGAAATTCAGTTCCACTTTTTACTTCCAAAACCCAAAAATGTTTTCCTCCCATAATTTCTAGTAGTAACCAACTTCAAAGGATTAGACTATTTGATAATAAAGGAGCAAAACACGCCATAGTTCTGTCAACATTTAGTGTTCAGAAAACATAGAATGAATACCTATTATTTATACACACCACTAATTCTAGCCCCCTTGAGAAATGCAAAGGCCTGCTACTCTTTCATGTAGCACACTCACCCACTGCCTGAACCTCTTCTCAAAGGACAGTTAACAGTGCTATTAGAAAATATTGTTTTCAGTAAGGTTGATGTATTAGAGGCCAGTGTAGGGTGGAAGCACGAGCTGCTTTGTGGAATTTATGTTGTATCATAAAGGTGACCTACTATTCTGCTGGCCCATCCTGCCTTCAGGAAAAAAAAAATCCAGACTATGTAATGTGTTAAGGGCAATGGTCTTCTTGGTAATCATGAAGTACAAAATGCATTAGATTGGAAGACTGAGGCTGGGTCTACTTCTACTTTGCCTGGCCAGCTGAGGGCCCTGGGATAAGTCACTTTATCTCTTTGAGCTTTAGCCTTGTCAATGGCAGCATGAGGTGATGACCCAGATGGCCTTTACAGCTATCTGCACAAATAAGGGGAAGCGTGAACTCGCCCCTTTCTTCCCTGAAGTGGTTCCTTCCACCACTTGTGTCAGGCTGGGTCCTAGAGATGAGATGATAGGAAAAATCTGCTCCTCCATTGGATTCCTGCTCATGGGCGCCCCCAGTTACTGTCCGTGCCAGCACTGATGATCCAAGATCATCCTAAACTATGTCTGTCCTCCTTTTATAGAGGAGACCCTGCTGGGCTTGGGCAAGCAGCGATTGCTAATAGAAAGTGAATTTAAGAGAACTGTGTTCGGGCTGAGAAAGATACAACAGCAAGAGCTGTTTTACATTATGTCTGAAATGAAAGTGATATTTTCTAGGTGAGGTAACCCAAGCTAACTTAAAATATTACTCTGAGAGAACAGAACAGGGAGTATATATAAAATCGTAAGCAGAATAAGTTCTTTGGCATACATTTGTTCATAATAATCAAGTTTTAGTATGGGAAACAAAAGCCATTTAGTAACTTTAAAAGAAATGTTAAAACAGTTTCTCGATGACATATCCTTTATATAACGGAAAAGAACTATAAACACGTTGTCTATTTGACAAATTATTTTCAAAAATGGTCATTTTAATTGTTAATGTCTAACAGGTGTGGGTTTACTGCTGGCCAAGACCCTCACTGTGCTATTGGGACTAGAATTTCTGCATGTTGTATTTCCCATGCTTATTTATGTCTCAAACACCAACCTATATATATATATATATATATATATATATATATATATAGCCTCTGAGTGGTGTATCACTCAGAGACCCTTAATTTTGCTTTTCTTAGCACTTGTTTCCGAATTTTGAAAATGTATCATTTCAGTTCCAATCATGTCCATACGCACTGTGTGAGTGGACTTTAATTTGCCAGCCCACTTCATTGAGAACATCTCAACAGTTACTGGTAATTCAGTGATGGGTGGATTAGTATACCTTGTTAAAGCTAATTAAATCACCCAATATAATTAGACATCAATTTATCCGACTAAGAGACATGTGGTGTGTCCTGGTTGATGAGCTGTTTCCTATTTTGCCAATATTGTAAATGACTTGTAGGGGAGAGTGTGCATTCAGTCTAAAAATTCTAGGAGCCTCAAGCAAAAAGATTATTGTCTGAAAAAGCTAAGCGTTGCTAGTAAAATTACTATTGCTAGAAAAATACAAGAATTCAATTGGACATAAATGATTATTGTGCCAGGATTGGCAATAGGGAAGACAAAAACCTTTTGATGAAATCAATAAAAGAGCCATATCATAATAGGAAATATAGTTTGATACTTATCTGCCTTTAATTTCTGGTCATGGTAAAGTAAATTATTTACATTTTCTTTACATTGGGAATCTCACCCTTCTTTGCTGATTGAAATTTGAGATATAAATAAGCATTGAGAATACCATGTGGACAAAATTTTAAATTCATTATCATGCATATGTATAGTCTAAGAATTGGTTTAAGAAGTTAAAAAATTCTGTCAATGTAACACCTCCTAAAACTCGGACACTACTGAGAAGTGAGCATATGTTTTTAAAAAATATTTTTACCTGATCACCTGATTTCAGTGCAACTATGTGCAGTCAACAGGATGTAGAAAAAAAAAACAAAACCTATCATGAATAACACCAAAGCGGAGATATCTTCAGTCATTTAACTTAAAAACTTTTCTCTCTAGGTAACTCTCCTTAGGCATACTATACATCATTGATCACTTTCCTCTGTGGCCCCATAATCTCCTTGATCAGGAAATTTGGGACACCACTTAGTTATAGGATGTCACAGCAGAGGTTCTCTAATGTCCTGAATCCTCACTGACCATGAAGGGCTAGGGCCAAAATATTGGCTATCCTTGTAGCCCATCTATCTCTCTAAGTTTTGGTCTGCAACCTTTAGTTGTTAACCATCCATAGAGAAGCATAATGATGTTATCTTGTAACAGAGGCAGTTGAGCTTAACATTACTATCTGTCTGAATATCAAGTACCTGAGACATAAGATGGAACGCTATTTTCCAACAACCAAGGATATTCTAAAATTTAAATCCCTATAGAATGTTAAAAAATAATTATACATTTTTACATAGAAATTTAGAAATAAAGCCGCATGAAACATTGTAGTAGGACAATCCTATGACATTTTGTTTTTCTTTTCTCTCATTTGCTTTAAATCTATCTATCTATCTATCTATCTATCTATCTATCTATCTGATAGGATGGACATACAGCTACTTTCTCTTAGTCCATTGAGAAGAAAGGTTTGTACTAAAATTGTTTAGACAGGATATCATGTCTACATCTTTTCCTCTGAATAACTACTATGAAGACAATAACATGCAATGTATTAATTACTGTAACTGTCTTACTAACTTGTTTTGAAACTGTTTCATTGCTATTTTATTTTTTGTCATTAAAATGAATTAAAGAAAGAACTGTTTTAACATAAAAAAATTTAACCAATGTTTTGAAACTTCACTTTGATATAGCAAAATACTTATTTCAGTGTAAATATTTCACTGGAATTTTATAAAATAAATTTAATTTCTTTCAAAAAATCTTATTATCTAAGTTATTTATGGTTTGTTATTTATCCCCCAGCATTATCTTTAATCATGTATAAGCTATGGTTGCATCTATCCATGAAAAATTAATGGAAGAATTTAAATCAGAGACCACATAAGAAAGACTGGAATACCCAAAGTCTTTCATACATATTCACTGAGTATTCAACTGCGCATGAGGCCAGCTTGCAATGCTAATAAAGATGCAAAAGTAGGTTGATCAATAATGCCATTGTGCTTTGCGTTAGTGATATGGAGAAATGCATTTTATGAGAAAGGAATATATTAGTAAAGTTAATATATTAGTTAATATATTAGTAATGTTAAACCTGAACAAGAGGCTCCGTATAATCAAGATAAAAAATCCAAACCCTGTGAGGTCAGAGATCAGTTCTGTGTTATTTTCCCAGCTGCTTGCATCCTAGAATAAAATATTTAGTAATTATTGGTGGAATGAGTTTTTAAGGAGAAACCAAGTTAGAGAAGGACTACATATATTTTGTGTAATTCAAAGAAGCAGAGAGAGGAGTGAGGCCAGAGGTTGATCAGCCCCATGTTCTGTCTTCCTGAACAGAAGATTTAGCCTCATGAGGGTGGCAGCTGATTGCAAAGTGCTGAATTTACTAAAAGCAGAAATAAATATTCAGGCATATGTGGACTAGGCAGTTATCATAGAGGCGATTTCTGCTTTGAGTGGTGGGTTCAACCAAATAATCACCAATATTATGTAATAGTATATAATTAAGTTACCTTGACAAATTTTACATCAATTATCTTGGTGGTTTATCAGAAGCCATTTTTGCAAGCTTGTTTCATTTTTTTCCTTTTCAGTATATCTATGGGATCAAAGCAGGATAACTCACCTAAAGAACAAGCCCTGAGCTCTTGATTTATGCTTCAGAATGTTTTGTTCTTAATATGAAAATGGTTCTGTGATGGGTGCAAGCAAAGAAGCTGAGCCTCTGCACTGAGCCACACAGACACAGGGTAAGATCTCCATGCCACTGAGGTGGAAAAATTCTTTAGCCAGCTGCTTCAGGGAGCCTACTCCCACTGACTGGGGTCCAGGTTTCTACAGTAGCACTCCTACTGATTTTCCATGGTGACTGGGTACAGAATGACCTTCAGGAGCAAGTGAGGCCATGATGCCGTGTGGAGGTGGCAGGCCAGCTGACTGTGTTTCCTGCCACTTTCTCAGCTACTTCTGGAGCAGTGAAAAAGTTTCAAGGGCTGCACCATTCAACATACAGGTGAAGTGGGCAGCTGGACCTGGAAAAGTGGCAGGTACAGAATGTGCAAAGATCTTGACCAAAATCAGACATAATCAAACTTATTTTTATTACAGAAAAACAGAATTAGGAAAAAAAAAAAACCCAGTTAATTGAATCACCACAGTTTCACTGCACAGTAACTGAATGCCTATATATAATTGTCTTTCTTAAAAAAATTCTAAAAATTGTTTTAAAGTTTCATAACATTTAATAATTTAAATTAGTAACTTTAATGGTCTATTATATTATGGTTAGTAAAAACATTAAGCCTCAGGTATTCTCAGTAACGTGCTTTGCTCTCTTTCTGTTTGAACTTGATTGTAGACTCACATACCAGGATTACTGATAGATAGGTTAAGACTCTGACCCTAGGTTAACTATTTTACTTATTTGTTTGTTTGTTTCTAGGGAAGGGTCTACAGGGTGTTCAGGGGCTCACTACTAGATTGGACTCCTAGTGATCAGCCTGTTTATAACCTCCCAAGAGCTGGGATTACAGGTGTGCGCCACCACACCCAGTCTCAATGGCTGTCTCAGTACACCCTGGGGATGGGGCCAACACAGCAGTAGGTTAGCTATTTTAGATAGTCCACATATGAAGGAAATCTCTGAGTCAATAAAGTGAAAATAATAATAATAATAATAATAATAATAATAATCAAATATTTGAGAAATTATTATGAATTAGGGTATTTTTAGATACCTAAACAAAATAGATTTTATTCTTATTTCCCTTAGCAATACTAAAATATGGGGGAATTCAGCGCTAACACAACTGACACAATATAACATGAATACTACTAAGTAGTATAGGTCTGTTTGGACCTCTATTATCTAATTCTAAAGGCCTGGATTTGATCTGTTACTATCTCCCACTTTTTATAGCTGAAATATGAGGTAGATAACGAATAAATAGCACAAAAAAGCAAAATCAATAAAATGTCTGATAAAAAATTTAAAAGAAGTATTATTTCTTTAAAACCTCAGGAGGACTCAATAAAATATAGATAAGCAGTTAAGTGAAATTAGGAAATCAGTATAGATTATGAATGAACAAAATCAGTAAGCAGATATTTTCAATAAAAAACTAATATAAATCCTGAAGGGATAATTAAATATATATCTGATAATCTCAACAAGAGACTAAAGCAAACAGAAGAAATAATTTGTGAATTTGAAGATAGGTCTTTTGAAATAGAGCTGAAAACAGACACAAAAAAGGGGGAAAAAGAGAGAGGGAGTGAGGAAGGAAGACAGTAAGAAGGAAGGAAGAATTTAAGACTCATGAGGAGAAAGATTGTGCCATAGAAATGCTACTCAATAAAATAATAGGAAATTTCTCTAACGCAGGGAAAGATGTGCAATCCAACATACAGGAGATTTGTAGCACCTCAAATAGATATGATTAGGAATGATCTTTTTATTTATTTATTTTATTTATTTATTTTTTTCAAAATGGTAGGACAGTTTCAATAATTCACACATTGCATACATTCTTCCTAGTGGTTAATTGCTGTACAAGATGCGGATATGATATCCTATTTACAAACACCATTAGAACAAATCGCTCTATTCATTAAGAGAATGTAACTATATAACTATCCTAACCACTTTGAATACACAGATACAAAATGGACATTCATCTGTATACCATTTTTTTGTTAAGTTCCATTATTTGAATATTATAGGTTTGTAAACTCAGTAAAATATGCTAAAAGAGTCCAGTAGCCCATAATAGTATTGGGTCTTCCACTTCACTGGCAATGTCAGAAATTGTTAACCTGAGTCCCCTGTAGCTCAACATAACAGCATGGCTTTACTTCTTATATTTTGTTTTTATACTTTTCTGCTGGATGGTTAAGACCAAGGTAAAGCAGGACCTAT
>NW_004524761.1:1449074-1464380 GCF_000260255.1 Octodon degus | reverse complement strand
TTTCTAGGAATCTGTCCATTTCTTCTGTGTCTTCTATTCTGTGAGAGTAAAGATACCCAAAGTAGCTATTGAAAATCTTCTGAATTTCCGCTGAGTCTGTGGTAATTACACCCTTTTCATTCCTTATTGCTTGTATTTAATTTTTTTCTTTCCTCTGTTTGATGAGGTTAGCTAGGGGCTTATCAATTTTATTTAATCTTTCAAAGAACCAGCTTTTTGATTTTCTAATTCTTTGAATTGTTTTCTTGGTCTCAATTGAATTAATTTCTGCTCTAATCCTTATGATTTTCTCCCGTCTTTTGGCTCTGGGTTTGGTTTTCTCTTCCTTTTCTAGTTGTTGAAGGTGCAGCATTAGGGTATTTATTTGTTGCCGTTCCGTTTTCCTAACGTGTGAGTTCACAGCTCTGAATTTCCCTCTGAGAACTGCTTTCATTGTATCCCATAAATTCCTATAAGTTGTGCTTGAATTTTTATTGAATTGTAGTTACTGTTGAATTTCTTGCTTAATTTCATCTGTGACCCATTGGTTGCTGAGTAGGGTGTTGTTTAATTTCCATGTATGTAAGGTTTTTTTTCTGTTTTCTTTTGTCATTTATTTCCAGTTTCATTGCACTGTGGTGAGATAATGTGCATGGGAGAATTTCTGTTTTCTTACATATACTTAAGCATGACATATGGACCAGTATGTGGTCTATTTTAGAAAATGACCCATGTGCAGCTCAGAAAAATGTGTATTCAGCTGTGTTTGGGTGGAACACTCTGTATATGTCCACCAAATCCATTTGTTTCAAGCTCTGGTTCAGTTCTGTTATTCCTTTGCTAAGTTTTTGTCTGGTTGACCTATCTTTTGGAGATAAGGAGTTGATAAAGTCTCCTGTTAAAATTGTAGTATTGGATATTAGATTTTTCATGCCCATTAAGATTTGCTTTATATAGTTGGGTGCTCCCGTGTTTAGTGTATGCATATTTATGAGTGCTACCTCTTCCTCTTGAATTTTTGCCCTAACCAGTATATAGTGGCCTCCTTTATTTCGCTCGATCATTGTTGTTATGAAGTTGAGACTGTCTGAGAATAGGATTGCTACCCCTGCTTTTTTCTGAGGTGCTGGGGCATGTAGTACTGTGTTCCATCCTTTGACTTTCAGCCTATGAATGTCTTTATGAGTTAAATGTGTTTCATGTATACAACATATTGTTGGATTTTGTTTCCTAATCTACTGTGCCAGTCTATTTCTCTTAATTGGTGAATTGAGTCCATTTACATTGTTGTCTAGAATTGAGATGTATTGACTAACGGTTGACATGTTAATTACCTGTTGTCATTTACCCCTTTTTCTCCTGTGTTTAATTGTTTAATTATTTAGTTGGTTGCTTCTGATCTCATTTGTGGAGTTCTGATCTTTTTCGTCCCTCTCAAGGACATCTTTCAGTGGCCTGTGTAGGGTTGGCTTTGTCATCACAAAATTCTTTAGCTGTTCTTTGTCATGAAAGCATTTCACTTCTCCATCAAACTTGACAGCAAGCTTTGCAGGGTATAGTAGTCTGGGCTGGAATTTGTTTTCATAGAGGACTTGAAGTACTCTGCTCCATGCTCTTCTTGCCTTCATGGTGTGTGAAGAAAAGTCGGCCGTAATTCTGATGGGTTTTTCTTTGAATGTGATCTGCTTCTTTTCTCTAGCAGCTTTCAGTAGATTATTCTTGTGCTGAATTTCTGGGAAATTGACTATTATATGTCTCGGTGTGTTTTTCATTGGGTTGAGGTTCCTTGGCGTTCTGTATGCTTCAGTTACCTGAATGTCAGATTGTTTCCTCATATTTGGGAAGCTTTCTGCTATTACTTCTGCCCATATATTTTTAATGTCATTTGTGTTGACTCCTTCTTTCTCATTGATGCCTATTAGTCTCACATTGTTCATCTTTCATCATCTTGCAGGTGATGGATTATTCTTTCCTGCATCCTCGTTATTTTTAAGAGATCCTTTCTTACCTTTTCACTAGCTACACCAGCATCTTCAAGATCTGAAACTCTGTCTTCACTTTCACTTAAACGGTTTTGCAAGCTTGTAATTGAGATTTTAATTTCCTCTATATCTGTTTGACTCTGCTTCACGCGATCTATTTCTTTCATGTATTGCTCATTCAAGGAATCTGTCATTTTTCTAATCTCCTCTATTTTTTTTTTTATCAATGTCTTCTTTAGAAGCAGTTATAAATTCTTTTACTGTAGTGTTTTTTTCAGATTGGGTTTTCTCCCTATGTTTCTGTAGTTGCTTCTTACTTCAGATGCTATGAATTCTGAGAATTCTTTTTTTATTTGAGAAAAGAATTGCGCTCTGAGTTCCTCTATTACTTTCTGCTGCTGCTTATTTACTATCGATGCTCTTAATTTATGCATTTGAGCTGGGCTAGTGTCCTCTGCATTTGTTCTGGGTGGGCGTTGGTTTTCCTCCATATGTTTTTGCATTTGATTCTTTACTGCAGATGTTATTAATTCAGGGATTTCTTTTTTTGTTTGCAATCTTAGTTCCTCTGTACCTTTCTGCAGCTATTTCTTTATTTCAGAAGCCATTGATTCATTGCTTTCAGCTGTGTGATTCCCAATTTGTTCTGTATTAGTGTCCTCTGCACTTGTTACAGGTGGCCTTGGGTTCTGAGGTTGTATTTTGTTCCTTCTCATCATTTTGTGTAGCACTGTCTTCTGACCTTTGTTGTAGATCTTTGTTGTAGGTATAACCTTAGCACGTACTGAAGTTCAGGTGCAGATCTACAAAGTTTGGATTTATCCAGCTGTGCCTGGCTTTTGTTTGGCTGCTGTGCTCAGTTCCTTCCTGCTGCTGCCCTTGAGGGTGAACCTGTTGTGCCCCTCTGGCAAGATTTTCTGCTTCTGGATTAACTGGGTGGTTCTATCCTCTACACTCTCTGCAGGGATTGCAGCTGCAGGGATACACCCCAGGCATGTATGCCAGGCCTGAGCTGAGCCTGGAGGGGACAAGGTGAAGTGGGTGGAAGAGGTAGTTCTTCCACACACCCATTTGGTCTGGGCTAGGACTGGGTCTGGGGTTTCCCAGAATGCGGCAAAAATTCCTACTTGGTGGGCAGGGTGGCGAATGTGCTGCGGAGTGGTGTGGTCATCCCAAGGGGGTGGAAGAGGGTCTCACCCACGCTGCGCCTGGGCTGGGACCAGTAGTAGGTCCCGCCGGCGCAGGGTAGCAGGAAGCTCTCCCACACACTCACCGCACCCTAGCTAGGACTGAGTCTGAGGGTTTCTGAATGTGGCAGAAATTCCTACTTGGCGGGCGGGGTGGCAAATGTGCTTTGGAGTGGTGGGGGGCATCCCAAGGGGGTGGAAGAGGGTCTTACCCAGGCTACGCCTGGGCTGGGACCAGTAGTGGGTCCCGCCAGAGCAGGGTAGCCTGATGCTCTCCCACACACTCACCGGACCTAGGTTAGGACTGGGTCTGGGGGTTCCCGGAATATGGCAGAAATTCCTACTAGGCGGGTGGGGTGGGGGAGGTAGGAATGATCTTAACCACAGTATATTATAGTAAAATTATCGAAAGTGAAGACAAATAATTTTAAAATCATCAAGAGAAAAACAACATATCACATTGAAGGTCAATTCTATCAGACTGAACAATTGATTTTTCAACAGAATTCTGAAAGAAAATGACTCTCAGTCAAAATTATTATACTCACCAAGTCTATCCTTCAAAAATAAAAAGAAATAAAACTCTTGCAAGACGAGCAAAACTCGAGAGAACTTATGAACACTGAATTCTTAGTTACTTTTTCTCGTTGCTGAGACAAAATACCAAACACCTAAAGTTAAAGAGGAGGGCAGAGATATAGCTCAGTGGCATAGTGTCTGCTTGGCCAGTACAATGTCTAGGGTTTGGTTCTTAGTTAAAAGAAAAAAAAAAAGTTAAAGGAGGGAAGGTTTATTTGGCTAACAATTTGAAGAGGTTTCAGTTCACAGTTGGCTGGCTCCAAGACAGGGTGGCATGCCAGAGTAGAATTGCAGGACAGTTCAAGGCAGGCAGAAGACAGGAAAATAAAGCAAGTGACAAAAGCTTTTATATTCTAACCAGGCTACCTAGCTACAGGGAGTTGCCAAGCCAATCAGTTGACTAAGTTAGTAATCATCTACTCTTAATCCCAGCATCACACATTCTGGACTAAACACTTCAGAAAATGCTCAACCTATGACTGCATGAGGCTTTCAGGGGACATCTCAACAAAATCCATGACACCAAACTACCCTTATAAAAGATGCTTAAGGAAGCCCACATGCAAAAGTCAAAGAAAAATAATTATCATCATTAAAGCATATGAAAGTATAAATCCCAATAGGAGGGTCTATACATAAAAAAGAAATAAGCAGTAGTCAAATATTATTGAAACAGTAGACTATAGACCACAATGATGAACAAGAAGAAAGAAAAAGAACAAATAATATTCAGCATAATCAGGAGAAAATGGAAAACTGATAGGAATGTCTTCACTTGTTACTATCAGGAATGTGAATGGATTCAATTATCCAATTAGAAGATACAGTGGGGCTGAGTAGATAAAACAACATGACCCAACAAGATGCTGTCTAAGAGAAATTCATTGTGCCAGTAAAAGTATACAAAGATTGAAAATGAAAGACTGGACCTGATGTTCAAAAGAAATGGAAAATGAAAGAGAGAGGTAGCTATACTCTAATTTGACAAAATAGATTTAAGACAAAAACTGTAAGGAGAGACAAAAAAAGATTACTATATAATTATCAAGGGATCAATTCCTTAATATAATGATTATAAATCTATATGCATCAGATGTTGAAATCTCCAGTTTTATGCAATGAACAGTAGCAGGATGTATAGGTTCCAATGCAATATTAGTTGGGGATATCAATACCCCATTTCATCAAAAGATAGATCATCCAGATCCCGCAGAAAGGAAACATTACAGTTAAATTATACTATGCAGACCAAATGGACATAATAGTAATTTACAGAACATTAAATGCAATAGATGTGACATACATATTCTTTTCATCAGTGTATCAAAGGTTCTCTAGAATACATCATATATTAATCCACAAAACAAGTCTTCACAATTATAAAAAGAATCTTAGATAATATTCTATATATTTTTTTCTTATCACAATGAAAAAAAGTCAAAATTTGTCTCAATTACTCTTCTCTCATTGCTGAGACAAAGTACCGGCACCCAAAATTAAGGAAGGAAAGCTTTATTTAGCTCACAGTTAGTGGAGGTTTCAGTCCATACTGTGTTGGCTCCAGGGTAGAGTGACGCAAGGCAGAGGGCAGCCATTCACAGCAGCAGAAAGTAGCAAAGAACCAAGGGAGCAGTGACAGCTGCAGCTTCTAGCAAGCCTTTCTCCCCTCCTCACTTTGCAATGCAGATTATCTGCGATAGGATGGGAATAGTACTCATACCCATAATCCCAGCATTGGGTCATGAATTAACCACAAACTGTAAAAGCCACTCCATGACTGCATGAAGCTAGGGGTGGGGGTGGGGCACCTAGACATAAACCATAGCAGACACCAACAACAGAGAAATTTAGAGATTATGCAAATACATGGAAACTGAACAGTCTGTTGTACTGTGGATTTTCCAGGAATTCAAAAGGAATAGTTAAAAAATTTTCTCAAAACAATTGAAAATAGAAACACAGCATACCAAAGTTTATGGTATACAATAAGAGCATTAAGAGGGAATTTGATCTCAATGAAGGCCTAGATCAACAAATAAACAAACAAATAAAACCAAATCAATAAAATACCAAAGAGAAATAAAAGGAAGATTTAAAATGAAAAACCCAACAGTGCACCTCAAGGACTTGGAAAACATGAACAACAAAGCACAAAATAGTAGGGGTAAGGTAAAAAGATCTGAGTAGAAATAAATGAGACTAAAATACAATGCAAAAGATCAGTGAATAGAATCAGTTTTTTTAAAAGACAACACTTTTAGCCAAGACTAATTGAGAAAAAAGAGAGAAGGCACAAATAAATAAAATTGAACATGAAAAAGGAAACATTACAACTGATACAAAGGATCATTGTGGGGGGATCACTGGGGATTACTAAGTAAAAGAAATGACAAAGTTTTGGACATACATGACCATAAAAACTCAACTATGAAGACACACTAATCTGAATAGACCAATAACAAGTAATGAGATTGAACCAGTAATAAAATGACTTTCAACAAAGAATTGCCCAGGATTGGATGGCTTTACTGCTAAATTTTACATTTTTTCTTTGTTTTAAAATAAAGAAGCCAATTCTTCTCAAATTATTTCATAGACTTAGAAGAGAAAGAACACTCCTAACTCATTATATGAGGCCAAAAATATTATCCTGCTACTAAAACCAGTTAAAGAGATAACAAGATAAACTATAGGCTGATATCCCCTGTGGATATAGGTACAAAAATTCTCAACAAAACATCAGCACATTGAATTCAACAACACATATAAAATATGACTCACCATAATGGAGTTGTTTTTTCCTGGGGATACAAAAATTGTTCAGTATACACAAATCAATACATAATACATGATACCATCAGAATGAAGGAAGGAAGAAATTCATTTGATTTGATAAATGATGGTATTCCTTTATTTAAAAAAACTATGAAAATATAAATATAGAAGAAAAATAACTCAGTTTTAATATAACAAGCTCACACCTAATTTCATATTAAATAGGGAAGAGCTGAAAGTTTTTTTCTCTAGAATCAGGAACAAGACAAAGATATCCAGTCTCACTATTTTTACCTCATATAGTACAAGAAGTTTTAGCAAAAGTATTTAGTTGAGGCAAAGAAATAAAAGGTTTACCAAAGGGAGTGGAAGAAATCAAATTATTCTTGTCTGTAGGTGATATGATTTTCTACCAAGAAGAACCTATATAAACATTATATATAAGCTCCACCAAAAAACTATTATGACTAATAAGCAAGTAAGCTGGAAGCACACAAAATCAGCAGTTTCACTATACATCGATAGTGAATTTGCTGAGGAAGAAATCATGAAAGTAATCCTTTTCACAGTAGCCACCTCCACCTCAGCAAAACACCTGAAGTTAACCTTAACAAAGAAAGTGAAGTGCAACTACATCAAAAATTACAAACTCTGATGAAAAAAAATTGAAGGAGATAGAAAAGATGGAAAGATCTTTCCTGTTCATGAAAGGAAATATGTTATTAAAATCTTCACACAATCTTACTAGGTTAACGTTCATGCATAGAATGAGTGTGAGAGGTCACATGTGCTTTGTTGGCTTTCAAGACAGGACACGTATTCATGCTGATTAAGAAGAGGGAGAGAAATCATTTATGTCAAAAAGGAAAATAAAACTCACACTCAGTGTTTTTTATCTTTTGTTATAAGATTGTATAAATTATCAAATTGTCTCTTTGCAACTCAATTAATAGTAGTATCTCTTGGTTTTAGAAACAAAGAGCTTAGTAAATTATCTACTACAGTTTTCATTAAAGATTATTGTATTCTCATAGATGGCACCAAGCAAGTCGGTTCAGTAGGCCTCTGGTGTTATTGGGTTCAGATTTGCATATATAAAATGATTTCTTTTAGCACCATCAAAAAAAAAAATATCCATACTACCCAAAGTGAATCCATACAGATTCAAAAAACATCTCTGCAAAATGCCAATGATATTCTTCAGGAGCCAGAAATGCATAGTCCTAGATTCATGTGGAGGTACAAAAGACCCTAAATAGCCAGAGCAACCTTAGCAAAATAACAAAGCTGGTGACATCACAATTTCTGATTTCAAAACATAAGACAAAGCCATTGTAACAACAGCAATAACAAAGGGCAAGTGAAATAGATCTTTCATAGAAGAAGTAAAGATGGGTAATAAATACATAAAGAAAACTTGAACACTACTGGCCACTACAGAACTGCCAATTAAAATAACACTGAGATTCATTCTTATCCCAGAAAATAGTCATCATGAAGAAATCAAATAATAACAAATGCTATGGGTAATTGTACTATCAACCACTTCTGGTCTTTTGAAAGGAGCAGTTAATGCTTAAGATGTTTTTCTTTTTCTTTTGTTGTTTTATTTTGTTTTAACTGCTTTCACACATTTATTGTGGTAACCTAAACAACTAATTTGAAGATAACATCATGCAATACAGCAACAATTGTTGAATTCCTATTATACTGATCAGTAAAATTTTATATTATTTGTAAAGCTTTTTTTAAGAAACTATTTTGTATTCTTTAGAAAATAAATAAACTATATTGAAATACAAAAACAAATAAATTTTTTATTGAGTTTAACTACCAAAAAATACCACAAATGCTGGTGAGGCTGTAGGGAAGAGGAACCCTTCTACATTGTCTGTGGGAAGGTAGATGAGTGCAATTGGTATGGAAATAGTATGGAGATTCTTTGAAAAAAAAATACAGCTAGACCTTCCATTTGACCCAGGTATTCCCCTTACAAGTCCCTTCTCAAAACAAGTAAGGCCGTCCAGTTACAGTGATGCATGCATACTTATGCTTACTGCAGCACAATTTATAACAGCTATGTCTTGGGAGCAGCCTACATCTCTCTGCACAGAACATAGATAAAGACAATGCAGTTTTTATACACAATGTAGTTTCTAAAGAAAGATAGACTCATTTAAGACCATAAGATTAAATGAAATAAATCAGACACATAAGCTTAAATACAGCATAGTTTTTATATGAGAAACTGAAATTATAAATAAATAGTGAAATAAAAGATAGAAAATAGGAAATTGAGAGGTAGATCTTTCCAAATGGAAGATGGATCCAGAGATGGAGAGAGGGAAAGGAAAGAGAATGAAGAAAGGAATTAGGCTGTGCAGTGCCCATGGACCAATGCCCCTCAGGAACACAGACATTATGTACAGCAAGCATGCACTGGTAAAAAATGACAAGTAGATAAAATAAAAATTAGAAAATAGATATTTAGAAAATAGATGAAAGATCCCAGGAATGAACCCAAACATTACAGCCAACTGATTTTCAATAATGACACCAGAAATAATGACATATGTATTGGAGAACAGACAGCCTCTTCAATAAGCTGCTGAGAAAAATGAATATCTACATGTTGAAAATTATCTATCTCTCATTCTATGCAAAAAAAAAAAACCTCAAGATGCTTTAAAGACCTAAATGTAAGACTAGAATCTCTCAAATTGCTGGAAGAAAACAGAAAAATAGTTAAAATATTATTAGAGCCAGTAGTTTTCTAAATAGAACCTCCACAGCCAGGAAACAATAGCAAAAATAAACAAACTTGATTACAGCTAATTCAAAGGCTTCTGTACAGCATAGGAAACAATCAAAAGTAAGAGACAATCTACAGAATAAGAGAAATTATTTGCCACCTAACCATCTGACAGGGGATTGGCATCCAGCATATATAAGGAACTCAAAACTGGAGAAGTCTAGAAGTTTAAGCAACAGCAGGGCACCAGGGTCCTCACTTTGTAAATATCCTGAGCCTGTGCAGGAGGAGGCTGTGGAAACAGTGTGAGTGCTACACCCACCTAGCAAGGGGGAGACTGCTTACAATATGGGGGGAGGCTTCTTTCCATCTTTTGCTTTTGTTGGTTTTGCCACTTTGAACTACTGCTGCTCACTGCGCCACTCTGCCACGGAACCAGCTGGTTATGGATAGACTGAAATCTCCACTAACTGTGAGCTCAGTAAATCTTTCCTTCCTTAATTTTTGTCTCAACAATGAAAGAAATGTAGCTGAGACAAATAGTAAAGGGATAATCTACAGAAAAGGAGAAAGTATTTGCCACCTATCCATCTGGCAGAGGACTAGCATCCAGCGTATATCAGGAACTCAAAACAAAAACAAAAACTCAAGCAATCCAATTTAAAAATGGGAAAATTACTTCTCAGAATAGAAAATATAAATGGCTGACAGATATATCTACAAACACTCAATGTTTTGAGTTGTGAGAAAAATGCAAATCAAAACCACAATGCGGCACCATCTCACCCCAGTTAGAATGAGTTACTACCATGAAAAACAATGCTAGAGCGGATGTGGAGGAAAGGGTTCTCTTATTCACTGTGGCATAAATGTAAGTTAGTGCAGAAACGATGGAGAACAGTGTGAAAGCACTACAGGAAATGAAAAGTAGATCTACCATATACGCAGCTATTATCTCACCGTGCACGTCCAAAGAAAACAAAATCTGTGTAAATCAGTATCACCAAAGAGACGCTTGCACATCTGTGTGTACTGCAACACTATTCATGATAGCTGAGATACAGAATCATACTGGATACCACAGATGGATGGGCAGAGAAAACATAGTATATGTTTACCATAGAGTATTAGTCAACCACAAAGAAGAAAATCCTGTGATTTGCGGCACAGGGATGGAATTCGAGGACATCATGTTAAGTGAAGTAAGCCAGGCACGGAAACACTGCATGGTTTTTTTTTTTTGTTTGTTTGTTTTGTTTTGTATTTGTAATGCAATCTAAGAAGATTTGACCTGAACATAGAAGAGTATTAGAGACAGAGAAAGGCATGGGAGGAGGATGGAAAAAGGGTGGTTGGATTTATCAGCACATGCTGTATGCATGTAGAAAATATCAAATGTACCAATTAATATACCAATTAATATATACAGTTAATATGTTTTAATAAAAAGTTTAAACATAAGCAAACAAAAGTAACTCTTTAACCTACATTTCTTGAATAACGGATGTTAACAGCTTAGACTATTTTAATCTTATTAGGGTGCTCAAAACTGCATATAGATATCTATCTATCTATCTATCTATCTATCTATCTATCTACCTATCTATCTACCTAGTTATCATCTCTCTCTCTTCCCATATACACAGACACATTTGATTTTCCAAAACTTGTCATGCTGCACTCTGTAGCTTTATTTTTCCTTAGAACAATAAATCATGGTTTATGGAGATGTCTAACATGCTTATTTAATTGTCTGTGCATATTCCAAAGGATAGATGTGCTGCAATACATTTAGCTATTCCTTTATTTTTATCCTGTGGACATCATGGTTTTTCATTCTTTGCTATTTCTTGCAATGCTTCAGCAATCAGTCCTGAGTGCACATGTGTCCAGGAGTTTTCTGTTGGTCCCATCAATTGCCCAAGAGCCAGGAGACCTAAAAAATTGCTGGGATTACTTCTTATTGTAGCTCTTCATTTTACATTCTGATTTCCTATTCAGAATAAAATAAGGTAATCAATAAGGAGATGAAGCATTCTTACCCATTTCCTAAGAGGACATGGACTTTTGCTCCAGTGCAAGCTAAACTAAAAAGACCGTATAAAAAATGTCTCTGATTTCATCTTGTGGTACTCGGCACACCATCAAAGAAAAATAATCAAAATAAAAAACAAAAGCTTTCTGTTCAAAGAAAATATAAATAGAGCCTGTGAATGAATTGGATGGCAAATGCTTCTTGTTAAAAATAATATTATTTTACTACAAACTAAACGAAACACTTAATGTTCCAATTCCATTTGGGAGTGATATGTTCTCGAGGGCACAATTACGCTTGCTAATCACAAGCTCAAAACTTCTTGGATCTTCACCACATGGAGAAAAAACACTCAGCTGCCTCCCACAGAAGATCTATAATTGGGAGTGGAAAGAGTGCAGATAATGCATGGCTCGTACCCCATAGAAGAAAAGCCCACAAGGCGTGCAAAATTGTTTACATTCTATTCAAGATGCTTGTGACAAAAAGGATTCTGAAACCTTGTTTTGAAACTAAAATCTGAAGCATAATGCATACTCATGAAAAATAGAGCATAAACACTTATTTAAAAAATATTATAAAATTACCTTAAACTGTTTGCCCCCACCTCTGCTTCATTTATCATATAAAAATGTTAATCATGATGTTTTTCACTATTCATTCCTCTACTTATCAAAGCTCAAGCCCTTTTCATAAACGCCATTCCGTGATAAACGTTGAGCCTGTTATAAACAGGGCAAATGCAATTTCTTTCTCCCTGCATCTTACCCAAGCCTGGAGCAAAGAAGTCAGGGGTTACAACAGAGTATGACAAGTGTTGGAATGGAGCAAACTCCAGAAGGGCTGCACAACCTAAAGATTGGGTTTTTCTCAAGGGCTTTGGGGGCTGGGAAAAGGTGGCCTTCCGGAGCCAATCATACCTGCACAGACTCAGACAAGTCAAGTATTTCGGGCAGAACGTGTGTACTTGAAAATCAGGGAGCAGTGAAGCCCAAATTCGTCACAGGACCCAGTGGAGGTTTTAGGAAATGGAAGTTAGGAAATGAGTTGCTGTGGGAATGGTGAGTGATTGGAGAATGGCCACAGGAAAAGGGGCAGTACGACTGCTTTGCTTCTGCAATGCTATTCTGGCGTGATGTGGAGAATTGGATAAAATGAAATTGGAGCAGTACTGGAGACCAGCTAAGACACTACTTCCAATATTTTTCCAGGTATTGTAGCAGTGACTCAAATTGGAGAAATAGTAGCAGAAATGGAGGTACAGAAAGAAAATCACTTTTCATGATTTATGCTGGGAGTCTCATTTATTAGGAAGGAGAATAGATGATATCCCTGAACTTAATCTGTGACATTCTTTTTCCTCAAAAAGTAGAAGTAGCAAGGAGGGCTGTTTTTCCTTTGGATTTAGTTCCAAAGAAACAGCTGCTGCTAGGGTGACTGTGTCTATGGCTGGATCGAGTGATTTAGCTGACTGATCAGTTAGCAAAGACGTGAGCTGCGGCTCAACGTGTAGTTAGAAAACTACGCATAAATATAGAATTTCCTTTATTATTGAATACATTTGGTTTCAGAAATTTACACATAAAACTGTGTATCATTCTCCTATTCAAATAACACTACAAGGATTCTGACATTTATTTTTATTTGTGTTCTGAAGTAAGACTTGTCTCATGGACGGATTAGTAGATGTCATGTTTGGGTGATATCATTTAATAAAAGAGAAATTGATCAAATAGAGTGTGCTCAGAGGTGGGCAAGTATAATAACAAAGGAATGCTAAATAATACCATACTTTAAAATTCTCCTTAAGAATGGTCTGAGAGCAAGGCACTGCTGCAGGAGATGCCATAATGGAGAACAGGATAGACTCTGTTCTGTTCTCAAGGATTGTTTTTTATAGGGATAAGTTTAAAAAGTAGGCTATGGAGAATACAGAAATATAATACTTGGCTTCAGTGGGCTAAAATATTGCTCATATAGAACACTGATCCAACTTATCTTTTTTTTTTTTTTGAACCGGGGATTGAACTCAGACCCTTGCGCTTGACAAGCAAGCACTTATTCTACTGAGCCATCTCCTGGGCCCGATCCAACTTATCTTGTAAGACTTCAGGAAACAAAATTTGGTCACCAAGGAATAAAACTTGCAAGAGGAGGCCTCTAACTCTGTAGAGAGAACAACTTTCTCAATATTCTGGTTGTATAGTTATGAGACAAACTAAATGAGTCATGACAATGAGTTCTTGGTTTTAAGTGACTGGATGCATATTTGACATGTGTTACGTCATTTAATCTTTAAAGTATTCTATGAGATAATTAGAATTATTGACCATACTATGCATATGAATTATCTGAGGTTCAGAAATCCTGCCATTAAAACACAACAGAACCATGATGGGACTTATTGTACTCTTGCTTGCCACAAACTACATCATTTACCCGTTCATAAAAAAGCTACATTAATGATTGTCCCTAAATTCCTCTTAGTAAAGGGAGGATGCACTAGTAGGGATATAATACATCTTCCTAAACTTCACACTCAACTTGATACTTCTAGACTATGGAAAACATACACTAAAGACTAAAAATATCCTTCAAATGACAGAGATGAAGAACAGATTAATAGCTCTGAGAGCTCGGGTTGGTGAGTGGGTATGGTTATAAAAGGGACCCCTTTGGTGGTGGATCTCCTCTGTGTCATGATTGGGTGGTGGCTAGAAGAACCTCCACACATGGTAAAATTCTCTAGAACTAAATACACATATACAAGTGCAAGTAAAGCTGAGGAAATCAAAATAAAGTTGATAGTAGTCAATGCCTGATACTGGGAGAAGCTACAGAATTGTACACATGATCTCTCTATATTACTTCTTGCAAGTATTATCCCCCCCAAAATAGAAATATATGGGATTCAAGCTAAAACAAGCATAAGGTAAGCACTGATTCTCTCCCTTCCCATGTAGCTTTCTTTTGACCCAGGTTTGTTTAGTGGGAAAAGCAAGAAGTTACTTGGAAAACTTGACCCCAAGTACACTCCCCCAAAACAAGTCTGATTGAATATACTAAGCCCAAGTTTCTGTGTACAGAAGATACTAATTTCTATTTACATTTTTTCTACCAGACTCCAAAAAGTACCCTCTGGGAAATTCATACTGGAGAATAACAGAAGACCCCAAAGGGGAAAAATTGACATAATCAAACTACAAAGTTACACTTTCCAGAATTTTATAAACAGTATTAAGGTTGAATAATATTGCTGAATTGGATTAACTTAAACATCCAACCATTCAAAGAACATCTAGAAAAGTGTCACATTCCTTATTTTAGTCCTCTGACTATGAAAGTAATGCATTTATATTACTTTAAAAGAAGAAAGTATAAAATCACCTATAACTTCAACACTCCAAATATATATAGCAATTTTTCTTTGGGGTGTGTGTGTGTGTGTGTGTGTGTGTGTGCACGTGCATGTGGTACTAGGGATTAAACTCAGGACCTTGTGCTTACCAGGCAGGCACTTATGCTGCTGATCTATCTCTGCAGCCCCTGGTCTTATTTTCTTAATTAGGAGACTTTTTATTTTAAGTTGGTATGCACTTATTCAGAACTGACTTATTTCAGGATAACTATATCCTGGTGCTCAAAGGAAAAAAGTACTTAGCTCATTCTCAGGTTCTCCACTCTTGGTCTATGATTACTTTGAAGTTGGTTTCACAAATTGCTGGTTTTTTTTTTTTTTGAAGTGTAAAAAAGTATTTTTAATATATCAGTGTAACTTAGGACAAATGTATCAGTAGTATGGTAATAGAGAAAAGTGGATGGAGAGAATATAGGAACCCTCATAATTTTTCTTTGAATTTCAATAAATTTAAATTTTCACAAATATTTCAGTTTGTCTTTTCATTTACATTTTATTTTCTGAAAATCTTATAGACAAGGTAGTATTTTGACCATTTTTCTTTGCAGTACTGATGAGTATGTTCAGGTTGTAGCAAGATGTCAAGACAAAGGAGGGAC
>NW_004524761.1:1397531-1448597 GCF_000260255.1 Octodon degus | reverse complement strand
TTTTTTTTTTTAACAAATGTTTCCACAATCACTAAATCACAAGATTTCTTTGCTGTTCAGATTTTCTACACTCGTGGAAAGTACACCACCTTAAAAAAAAAAAAAAAAAAAAAAAAAAAAAAAATCTAAATGCAAGATCATTATGGACAACTTAATATCCACTTAGTATAATACATAATCATAGTTATGGAGAAAATAGAGCTTCCTTTGTGCTGATTAAGAACTGGACTTAGTTGTCAATATGCTAGGCATTAACAGCAAAGGATATTGGTGAGACCGTAAATAGGAAGCTACCACTGTACTGCTTAATGCTTTCCATACTTCGAGTCATGACCATTTGTGTGTCATGAAATCAAAGACCCATGACAAATTCAAGAAAAGGAATGAGGCTAGAAGATATGTAAGTGAAGCAGAGTCGGTGAAGTTAACAATTGCTTCACCAAACTCTGGTGACGGGCTGTGTGTGGGTGCGCATGTGCAAGGACATGTTCTGGCTCACAACGTCAGTTTCTGCAATAGGTTGGGGCAAGGGAAAATCACTGTTGTTGCCACTAACTAAAGTGCTACATGGTGAAGTCCATTCAGCATGTTCTACACCGAGCGTGGGCAACTTCTGAACAAACACACTCTCAGCGTTTTTCCCATGTAGTCCCGGGGTCAGTGCCTGGCACTGTACTGAGATCGCCTGATTTAGGTCAGAACAACTCTCTCTGGGCTTCAAATTAATCTCACAGATCTATATGTGCTTTCATTGTCACTTTTGCTAAATGTTCTTGGTAAAGACAGTCAACATGCATCATTGTTTCTTCAAAATAAATGTAACTTTATTATTCAACAAGAAGTCTCATAAGTGAAAAATTCAAATAAATTTTGAATAATTGGTCTAAAAATAACTTGTTCTAGCTAATCAATGTACAGGGCAATGACAGCTGGTTGGAAGCTGGCATCAATGCCAGGTTCCTCTTCTCATTATTAAAATAAATATATATTTTCAATCTATTGTAGACCACCATAAGGCATCATTTGGTAAATATAACTAAGGTTTTTGACAGAAAAATGTACACTTTTCTATCTGAGATAATACTAAAATTTCAAGATTAGCAATTCAAAAAGACTTTTTGTGAACTTTCATTATTAAAATTTTTATGAAATTTGGGTGTGGTGGTGCATGCCTGTTATCCCAGCACTTGGGAGGCTGAAGCAGGAGGATTACTATGAATTCAAGGCCAGCCTGAACTGCACAGTGAGACCCTGTGTCAAACAAAAATGTTTTGAGGATTTTCAATATTAAAATATTGCCTCTATTTCCTTCACTCTAAGAAAAAATTATGGGATTAATCTTTATGATCAGACATCTACAGGGGAACGAGTCTAGCAGACTGCTTTTCAACTTGAAAAGCAGGTGAAAGAAATGGTCCCTAGAATAAAGTAAGGAATATGCATATTTGAAAGAGAAAGTGAAAACCAGAAAGACAAAACTATGATTATGAGTGTTAGTGAGATAGCTCAGAGGACCAAGCGCCTGCTTAGGTAAGTGCAGGGACCAGGGTTTGATCCCAGGCACCACATGCCACGCCGGCTACATCCCCGAGTGTGCTGAGCCAGCCCAGAGTCCAGGTGGTGGCACACCCTGTAATCCCAGCACTGGGGAGGCTGAAAACAGGAGAGAGTCCAATCTGTGTAGTCAGAACCTGTAGACCTTGTAATATATATATATATATATATATGACTAAGCATGAGAATTGAAACATGAATCAAGCAGCACCAAGAATATTTTTTGTTTCCTTAAAATGTAGCCTTCTCAATTAAAAAGATAATCAAAAGTAAAATAAAAAATAGAACTAAACTAATAAAAAGTAAAACATGAACCCAAACCTTTGTTAAGATTCAGCTTTAATAGTTGTTCACAAAGGTTTCAAGAGCTCTTTGCCTTTTATCCCTTAAAAGGAGTTGCAACACCTTAACTCGCTTTGCATCTGCTGAAAAGGAGCAGGTCTTTTGTTCCTGTAGATTGTGGAGGAGGCAGCAGCAACAGAGCTAGCACAAGGGCAGCTGTCACTGTGTGCAGCATGGATCGATCTCATTCACTCTTCACCCAATCCATGAGGTTTCATTCATGTTATCCCTGATTTGCAGCTGGATTTCAGCAGTCTGTTTGAAGTTACACAATAAGCAAATGACAGAACCAGAATTTGGACCCACATTTGTCTTAGGCTAATACTCTTACGCTCCCCTCCCGTCCCTTCCTTGTGTCAACTTCTGCTCCTTGTTATATTTCAAGTAACTGTGCTTTTAGCTCTGGGCCATGGGCAAGATGAGTTGCATGTGATAGGGGGAGTTAAGGGAGAGAGAGAGAGAGAGAGAGAGAGAGAGAGAGAGAGAGAGAGAAAACGGAGACAGAGACAGAGACACAGAGACAGGTAGAGACAGACATAGAAAGACAAGACAGACAGAGACGGAGACAGAGAGACAGGCAAAGTCAGAGACAGAGCGACAGACAGACAGACAGACAGACAGACAGACAGACAGACAGAGACATAGAGATAGTTCGTTTCTGAGAGTTCTCTCATATCTGCACTTGGTGTGGCTATAAAAGTTCTTCTGAAATAGGGTTCAGTGACATTTACATAGCAACACTCACCCTGAATCTCTCATTGGGAAAAAATACTGTAACTTGATGCTAGTATTCTTATTGGCGCAGGATATTAAGGATGAACCAAAGGAAATATTTTCTAGTCAGTGTACCTTGTATAAACAGATGTTTAAAACTTTGCCTATCCTCAATGAACACAGAAATGAGACTTAATTAAGTTGAAATCCCATGGAAGGTCTTCCAAAGCTCCTAGTTTGCTTATCCAATATAAACACTGTAAATGAATAAAATACCACGTATTAAACAATTTAAATACAGTCATGGTTCCTTAAATTAAAGTGATGTAGTATTATGAACCAAGTGACCAAAAGTGAAGTTTCATTGTTTTAATTGGAAGAGCAATTAATATAAATAAGTCCATTGTATAAAAATAGTCACATGTCCTCATCTCAGAATAAACTATTAAGATTTGTCATATTTGCTTCTACAACTGTTTTAATAAAGACAAAATAAATCACTGTGAGAAAGCTGAAGAATGTTATGTTCTACCCTAGTCTTCTACCCCTCACCTTTCTCTTTTTTGTCTGAGACAGCTTTTCTTTGCAACTTGGCAAATCTTCCCAATTCATGTTTTTATATATGTGATTGGTTATCCAGAAAGCAAATAGCAAGCTACTGTCTCTAATTTAAGAATTTCATAAAGGCCTATTTTGTACTACATATTTTGTCATTTGTATCTATTTTATTAATTATGGTATCTATCTAATTTAATGTACCTGCTTATACTAACAGTATTGTCTTCTTTTAGTATTTATGAGTTTATTAATTTCTTTCACAAACTTATTCAGTGCTGTCTTCCCTTTTGTCTTATTACAAGAATGACTTCTTGTTTACACGTACATGTGTTTTCCTGAGTTATTGAAATAAAATTGTTGTGCTTGTAGGCGTTTGCATTTTCAACTTTACTAGATAATTGCCAAATTGCTCCCCAAATTGGTTATAGCGTTTTTCCACTCCCACATGCAGTGTACTAGAGCTTCTGTTTTTAATGGGCTTACAAGCACTTCAAACTGTCTGACCTGTGAATTTAACTTTGGTTTTATGGTTTTATTTTCCTAGGCTTTACATTGTATACAGGGTATATCACAGAAGATCTTGGCCTGTATTTTTGTTATTTTTAATGAAGAGTACACATAAAGCAGCATTAAATCTCGCAGTCACATCTGTAGCAGATATGTATTGAATGCACTTGATTATGAGACAATACAGAAGAACAAAACAAGATTTATTTTTGTAGATTGAGCCAATCAGTCACTAGGAATGCACATAAACTTGGAGAAGTGTAAATGCTATCCTACTTTAGTTTTCCTCACTTGCAATATCAACTACTCATTCTATCAGTGTTTGGAACCATGCTGACATAGACTGATTCTCTTTGTTTGTATTTGGAAAAGCTTTGGTTGGTACAAAATGATAGAAACTGGTCTAAATACTCCCAAGTGATTGGATTAACATTATAGTAGTTACTCCACTGTCATACAAAAGTCTTTAATATAAAGCTAAAATGTTAAAGAAAAAGAGGGTAAAAGGATGTGATAGGAAAGGGGTGTTATAAAGTAGACTCCCCCTCTTTGAATGTAGTATTTGAAATCTATATTTCCCATTACATCTGGTTGTGATGATGAAATATATGATAACATCTCAGTTGATGATACCTGAGTGGCTGATCCATAGCAATGAACTTCTGTGGTTTGATATTGACTGTACGTTTGCTTCTGTACTCATTCATCTAAATGAGTCTATGAGTTTGTATAAAGAAAAAATATTGTACAGAATTTATAAGCATCATTCTAAAGCAAAATATGACATTTAGAAGCTTCAGAGAGAAAAAATAAATACGATTGCTTTGTTTCTCTCTTTGTTGTTCTTGTGGGTATGAGATGGATGATCAGCCAAATACCCCTATTGTTCATGACAACAGAAGTTTTGAGATTGAGGGGCCAGTGGACAGCATCCAACCTAAAACTTTGATTTACAGGTGGCCAAATTGAACCATTAAAATAACGTGTCTGAGGCACACTTTGCCCCTTGTTACTCTAGCTCTTGCTTTGTCCTGTGGAATGGAGATGCCCCTTCTCCTTTTATGATGAAATGTCTGAATTTGGTTGGCTCCAGTTACCTGGTCTATGGAGATCTGTATGCAACGCTATCACATCAATCTGTATCTAAAGCCCTCTGCCCATGTCTGCCAAAAAACAGACAGTATTCACTACAAAGGAAGGTAAGCATGAACCATTTTTAACTTGAAAGTTTCCATGAATTTTGTACTTCATTTCATGACACAGTTGGGCTTGTTTTAACTTTGAAACATCACATATGGAAGTCAAACTGTTGCCCCTGGAAGATGTACCTTTTTTTGTTGTTGTTCTTTTATTGAACAGACATTTACTGATAACTTTGTTAACTTTTAGCTGCCAACAAAACAGCTGAAAGCATAGATTTTCTTATTATTGACAGTGTAATTACAAAGACCATGGTTACAATGGTTATACAAAAAGAGAAGGTTTTATGGTATGTCTAGAAAGGAAAATTAAATTAACCCAAAGGATTAGGAAATGTGAAGCTTAAGCAACAAAATGTAGTGACAGGTGGGTTCAAGGGCTGTTTTGCTCACATTCATTTAAGTAAGACAATCACAAAGCAATTTTTCACTTTGATTCTTGTTAAAAGATGAGTTACAAGACTGGGCGTGGTGGTGTGTGCTTGTAAGCCCAGCACTTGGGAGGCTGAAAACAGAAGAATCACTATGAGTCCTATCTGTGTAGTGAGACCCTGTAGACTCTGTACTAAATACATTAAAAAATAAATAAAAGATGAGTTACAGTGCTTTTGCAATGCACTAGGCTTTCTTCTGCATATAGTTTTAATACAGATGCAAATATTTTGCTTAAGTTATTCTTTGTTCTGGCCTTGTAGTGCCTTCTTTCCCATGATTGCATTAGTTGCTTAGGTGTGAACTCATCCATGCAAATGGTGAGAGTAGTCATGGATTCTAAGATCGGCAGGGAAATAACTTGTGAGTTTGACAGATACCCTTGAAAATATAACTTAGTTGCTTAATCTATAAATTCAAGCCTCTGGATTACTGACCTTTATTTTTAAATGTATAAGAATCTTTACTGTTTATGTTCTGTTCCCCTCAACTGGTCCCATCTACAAAATAAGAAAGACACAATAGAAATTTCCTTAGGTACAGTCTTCACTTGGTTCTTTTGCCATAAGAAGACCAAATTTTCAACTAATGGTGGTGATTGTTTGTTTGGTAAGGGTTCTAGATATTCATTAGTTTAAGAAAATGAGTAAATAATAATGAATAAACATGTATGACAATTAGTAGATTCTCTGTTGGGTCTTAACATGGGGCCAGATGTTCTAGTGATGCATGTAAATAGATAATTTACTTCATTTGGAGATGTGAACACTGAATAAAGAATTAGCCATTTGTTATTAGAGTACATTTAGTAATGTACTGTAGTTTAATACATTATTTTAATGTATGCAGAGTGAAGTAAAAGGATTAATTATTTTTAGTCACCTGGGGATAAATTTGAAAGCTTCTTCAGGACTTCTAGCCTGTTTTCTAAGTGCTATCAACAAAGTACATGTGCTTCTCCCAAAGACACATGTAAAAGCTCAAACCATTGAGAGAAGACTGTGGGGAGGCCATGGGGAGGGCCGTGTGATGGCACAAGTGTCCTTATTTGAGAGGAAGAGACCAGAGCTCTCTCTGTTCCTTTTCTATGATGACACAGAGAGAAAGGATTCAGCTGCAAGCTGGGAAGAGGGCCTTTATCAAGAAATCAATCTGGGGGCTGGTGAGATGGCTCAGTGGTCTAAAGCACCTACTTAGAACAAGCCTGGCAAAGCACAGGGACCACGGTTCAATCCCCCAGCACCACATGCCGGCTAGCCCTGCCCCCTGGTGGGCTGAGCTGGCCACAAACACACACACACACACACACACACACACACACACACACAAATTTAGAAAAAGAAAATAAAGGACACAAAATATTATAATAAAAAAAAAGAAATCAATCTGGTAACACCTTGATCTTGGATTTCCCAGGCCTCACAACAATGAAAAATAAATGTCTATTTCTTAAGGCACCCATTTTATGGCACTGTGCTACAGCAAGCTGAATTGATTAAAATATAAGTTACTTTTTATTTTTTTTAAAAAACTAACCCAAAAATAAATACATTCAGTACATATTTGATGGGCCTGCAGAATAATTTGGATGCCTGAATTTTTTTTTCACAAAGAACTAGAGAACATGGCATTCAATTGTTTTGGTAGGATTGCATCATGGTTTATTCAAAGTTGTGGATGAGTTACCACTGAAAATGGGAAGTTTCCATCCCCACTGAACATAGTGCAACTTTCTTCACACTTGCCAACTAACCATGCTACTGACAGATTTGGGCCAGGTAACAAAGTAGAAAGATCATCAAACCATTTTCTACAACAATGAATAACAGAATACCAGACCAATATATTCATTATAAAATTGTATTTAGTAGAACAAATAAACAAGAGCTTGAGTATATTTCACATTGATTTGTAAAAAATATTTTCCTAAAAATTTCTGATGGTAGGAGGAAAACATGATAGAGTAAAATGTCTTGTACTATGAAGGAAAGTTTGCCTATAAAATATTTAATAAATAAAGATAAATATGCAGTGTCTTGATGCTCTCAAATAACTAATTGCTTTAGCTTTAAATTAGTTATTCAGTATGCTTTTAAATTAATTTTATTGAGGAACAAATAGCAATGAGACAGTTTCAAAGCTGATTAGTAGGCCAATTTCAATAGTTAATACATTGCATATTGTTGTCTTAGTGGTTATTCATAGTACAAGATGCAGACATGATATCCTGTCCAAACACTAGTAATACAAATCTTTCTTCTCATTGAATTAAGAGAAAGTAACTGTGTATCTATCCTATTTTATATATACAGATACAAAATGGTCATTCATTTGTATCCCTTTTTTTGTTTAGTTTTTTTTCAGAGATGGGTGTTCCATTGCCATTTAAATATTGTAAGTGTGTGAATTCAGCAAAATAATCCAATATAGTACAATAGTCCATAATAGTAGTGGGTTATCAGTAGGACCGGCAATGTCAGATGTTGTTAACTTGAGCCTTTTACAGCTCAACACAATATGGCTTTACTTTTTATACCTCTTTGTTATATTTTTCTGCTGGATAGTTAAGACCAAGATAAAGCAAGACCTATACAACAAGAAATGTAACTTTTGTATCTGACAGTATGTTTTAATAATAGCAGTAATGCTGGTAAAAAAGGGTAAAAGAAGAAGTGGAGGCATTCCACCTTACTGTTTTGCCCATAAGCAAAACTATGAACCTGATAATACCACACCTAGTTGGGGCTTCTTTACAAGGCTGGGAAGGGCCATTGTTAGACAGCTGAAGGAAAATTGAATCAACTTTGTTCATAAGACTGGCAAAAGTTAGAGTCAGAAAAATTATTAAGACTTTCTGTGAATCTTAGTCATAATTCTTAATTGAAGATGACAGAATCTACTATATCTAAACAAAAATTAGCCATAATAAAATTATTTGATTCTCAGAAAATTAGAATTGATGAAAAATAGGCTTTAAAGGCTGAGCGCTATGCAGGGCATCTCTGATCAGGGCTTCATAATTGCTCTACTTAGCATCTACCGCTACCCAGAATCTTACTTTCTTTCTCTTCCTCTTCGATAGGGACACTTCTCCTACGGTAGGGGTCCCACTGACATCCTGCGCCAGCTGCAAGATTCCCTAATATAGTTCTTTTCTGATCAAAGGTAAATATGTTTCTAATTAGGGGTGTCCTAGTTGCAGTGGAAACTGAGAAATGGAGTTCTTTTGAATTTCCCTTGAAAAAGAACGATTCTGATGCACGGAATTATCAAGACATCTAAAGATGTCCAAATTTTGAGATAGCCTCAAAAACTACTTTAGTTTCTTCCTCGAGAAAGATACTATAAAGTGAGTATCCTCATATAATATTGACAGGAGCACTCGTGGGAGAGGATTTCTGAAAGCTAATTTTATGGTACCAATGACAATTTTAAATGCAAATTTGCTATGATGAGATATTTCACTGCTACACATCTATTTTGCAAAAATTGTGTGTCCCCCAAAATACAAGAATAGAAAGATGTTTTCTCGTGTATTTGTTGTAACTTTGAAAACCAGTCAACATTAATTAAGAGCTTATAGGATAGTGGACATGGCTGTACTTTCCGTGTTTTACCTATTGATACCATATTCAAACTTATGAGGTAATGTCAGCATTTCTACTTGACTGTAAGGGAGCAAAGACCTGGAGAGGTTTACCTGCTTGTGGTCACACAACCAGTAAGTAGAAAAAAGTTTTAATTGTACATAAATATTAAAATTGTAGGCACTCTGGTTTGTTTCATCTAGGAAAGTATGCCATAGTTGAAAAGAACAAGGGAAAATTATTTGTGCTGTCATGTGTAGATTTCCAAAATGTAATTATGTGTTAAATGAAAATATGACCTTACCTATATGAGAAAAGCATGTACATTTGCACAGATGCTTAGGTCAATGCACATAAAAGGAGAAGGCAGGATTCTCCTGACCTCCGACAGGATTCCGTCAGCTCTGATGGGAGAGGAGGTGGAAGCGGACTTTCACATTTTGCTCTCTACATTTCTGAATTAATGTCTACATGGAAAGGTATCCTCTTATTTCATATGTAATAAATTTAGGAAATTAAAAATTTTAAGGCCCAAATTTATGTAAGGAATAGTTCTTGGCTTGGAGACTCCCAATTTTTTAAAAGTCCTTGAAGTCAGTGGGAGGGTAAAGGTCTAAAAGTTTGGAGAATTAATTGCTTCTGCCTTAAAGTTACTTACTAATTACACCTGTGCTGAGTGTAAACAGTTCTAATGTGCTTTAAAATTGTATTTTAATGTAGTTTTAAAATCATGTCACACAGCTTGGGAACTTGTCTAACATTTGAAAAGATAAATGCTCAGCTCTTTTTTTTTTAATAAAACAGTTTTTAAAAATCATTGTATAAAACCTTGGGAGATTACAGCTATTTGTAATTTATTTACATCTTTTACTTCATTAAATTGCTTTGGTGTCCATAGTTCTCAGTCAAGTGATTAAAGACACAAATCCAAACAGTTGACTGGAGTAATGAAGTCCTGTTTTTCAAGAGAAGAACATTCAAGAATACTACATCAGAAGAACGTTTCTTGCTCATTGTTTTGAAGATAGCTATGGTCTTGTGGCTTTGTATTATATATTTACTTATTTTTTTGAATTTAGGACAGGGTCTATCTACAGAGTATCCACTACATATATTGGACTCATAGTGATTCTCCTATTTTCAGCCTCCCAAGTGCTGGGATTACAGGTGTGTACCACCACACCCAGTCTCAATTACAGTCTCAGTTATGTTCCGGGAGCGGGACCAGCACAGCATGTGGGGCATCGAAGTCCAGCTGCTGCACTTGACAAAGCAGGCACTTAGTCGGCTGAGTTGTCTGGCCAGTCCATCCCTGATAATATGTTATTTTAGAAAATAGACCCCACCACCTAGAACTCAGGTTTACAGACACAAGTATTTGACAAACACTAGATTAATGATGGCTCCTCTCTTCCTCTTGGGTACCAGGTGAAAAGCACAGTGTCTGGATCTGAATAGCTTAAATCCACTTCATAGACAGATATGAAAAGCTCTTAGCATATCCAAGTCCCTGACACTCTCCCCACTGCACTCAAAGGCTCGCTCCTGAAGCAAGGGTCCTCAGTGGAACATCATCTTCCTGTTTTCTTTCTGCATTAAGCTTAATAAATCGCCCCACAACTTCTGCTCCTGGGATGTTTGGGGAAAGGAATCAGCCAGCATGCTTCCATATTCCATCCTAGTCCTGCTGCCACTTAGGTTCTGCAGCACAGCCTGGGCTTATAGCCGAGATGTTCTCACACTTTCACAAGGCATAGATGACCAAGAAGGTAACCTTGAGGAGCTTGTAAACTCCACAAGAGCCACAAGACCAAGGTCTTTCTTGGTGAAGTGGGATCAGATGCTCACTCTCTTCCCCTTTTATCACCACCTCTTTCATTACTAAGTCAACAGAGTACAGAGAATAACCCATGGGTATTCTTTATGAAGCAGATTCCATTCCAGGCTCTAATTCAGTAGTTCTGGGGTGTGGCTCAGGACTTTGCATTATTAATAATTACTTTAGTCACTTTCACATAGTTAGAACACAATATTTGAAATCCACAGCCTAAAGGAGGTGTGGTTTATTTCTGCTCTTGGTTTTAGAAGATTCATTCCATAGCTGGCAGGCTCAAAGGTGTTAAGGGTTTGGCTGAAGGGCCTGGCAGGTAAGAGCTGCTCACACCATGGTGGCCAGGAAGAGAATGGAGCTGGGGAGGGAGACACATCATTTCAGGTCATGTCTCTAGTGCTCTGTCTCTTACCAGGCCCCACCTCCAAATAGCAAGTTAACTGTGCGCTCACCACTGAACTCCTCTACTGATGAGCAGAGTGCCCCATGATCCAATCACCTTTCAAAAGCCCTACCTCTGAACATATGAAGCCTTTAGCAGACATTCTAGATCTGATCTATAACAATAGTAAACAGACATCTCCAATGCTTCAGGTAGATTTCCCTCTTAAAGGAAAACTATCCACATACTAATCCTTGGAACTCATGAGTGTTACCTTACACAGCAAGAGGAATTTCCCATGTGGTATCTCAGTTCATGAACTTGATTGTCTCCACTGTTTGGTCGCAAACTGAGTTGAGTGAGAATTGAATCACTATTGACCTTATGGGGAAATTGGATTCGGTTCTCCTCCAGTTTGGTTTGCAACCAGAATTGTGCAAAGAGAATTGAGTTCATGAACTGAGGTACCAGTTTGTTATACTTGCTAATAAGCTTGATGTAAACAAAAATATGGCCTTGGGCTGGCCAAATAGCTCAGCAGATTAAAGTGCCTGCAGGTAGGTGTAGGGGCTGGGGGTTTGATCCCTGGGCCTGCTGTGTCAGCCTCACCCCATGATCACACTGAGATGGCAATTGAGAGTGGTGGCATATCTGTAATCCCTGCTCTTGGGAGGCTGTAAACAGGTGGATCATTATGAGTCCGATTCCTGAATACCCTCTAGACCCTTCCCTAAATTACTCCCTAAAACACAGAACCCCCTCAAAAGAAGATGGTCTTGATATAAATATAGGGTCCTTAAATATTGAAATGGAAACAGTAGTCAGGGCAAGGGTAATGCCATATGAGAAGGCTTGAACTGTTACTGTCCTTGGAGATGGAAGGGGACCACAAGCTGAGATATATAGGCAGCCTTTAGAAGCTGGGATAGATGAGAACAGTTCACCCCTAGAAAGTCTGGGAAGGAATACAACACAGCCTGTATTTTGAGTTTAGCCCACTGAGGCCCACTTACGACTTTAAGCCTTTAGAATTGTAGGATTGTGTATTTATGGCATTTTAGCTGCTATGTTTGTAGTAATTTTTCAGTAGCAATAGGAAGTGAATATACATGAGTTTTTGATAAAAGTCCTTTTTTTCCTTCTCTAAACTCTTTTTCATTTCTCTCAATCCCAAGGCCTTAAGTGCTATTTGATGTAAAGATACCTAAATTTAAACTCTATGAATCTCTCTTGAACTTCGGACTCTCAAATCCAATTGCTCACTCTACGTATTTATAGGAAAGTTATTGACCTTTGCTCTACTATTATGAAATATTGAAGGCAACTCTTTATAAGAGAAGGTGTTTACTTAGTTCATAGATTTGGAGGATAGAAGTCTCAGTTGTTGGCTCTGTGGGGAGGGTTGGGTATCTCTTGAGTTCATCACCTCATAACACTGACCACAAACGTGAGTGCATGTAAGAGCAAGTAACTACACCTGGAAGCAGAAGCAGGGAGAGCTGGATGGGGCTTTCCTCAGTCTTCTATACTCATTCCCCTAGGAGAACCACCATGAATCAGATGACAAACTCATACAACCTCCAGCTGAAGAGCGCCCTGACAAGACCCCACCTCTCCAAAAGTTCCACTGTCTCCCAATGATATCATAAAAAGGCATCAATCATGATGCACCACTGGAGGACACTCAACCCACACCCAAACCAAGTCTAACAGAAACCTCAAGCCTAACCTGTCCTACAACCCATTTCATGTGTCCCAAATGTCCTTTTCTCCCAAATTTCCCCCACCTCAATTCCAGGCATCTCAATTTGGGTGTTTTGGGATGAAATCATCCTTGATGCCTTTAATCTCTTCATCCTTTCTATATTTAAGCTATTATCAAATATTTTATAAATCTAACCACTTTTAAACAACCATCTACCACTGCAGCTAGATCACTGTTAGATGGATCACTGGATGACTGGGTGGAGGCCGCCTCACTTGTTCTCCAAATCCATCTTGCCCTTCACGGTGCATTTTCAACTCACAAGCCCGTTATCCTTTAAAACACATCAGGCCTCGGAACGCTTTACTGAGAATCTACCGTTAGCTCCTCATTTCTCATCCAGGCCTTCCTGCTCTAAATGATCTGCCCCATCTCACTAGTCTCTTCCTGTCTCATCTACTCCTCTTCATGCCTGTTTCAGTCTGTTCTGCCTCAGAAATGCTCACTGCCTTAGAAATGTTTCCAGGAATGCTCTTCTGGAATGTCCAGGAATGCTCTTCCCAGAGACATACGCACCTCATTCACTTCCTGTGTTCAAACTACACCTTATCAATAAAGTCTTCCTTAATTAACATTGACATTGCCACTCTCACTCTCTTCAGAACCCTCATATTCTTGATTCCATGTTTAGGTCCAGTTTTAATAAACAATTTTGCTTACTTGTTTAGTGTACCTACTCTTTCCCATTGTCTTTTCCCACCAGAATATAAGATCTTTGAGGGCAGAGGTTTTGTCAGTTTGCTTTATTGATGCATTTCATATTTCTTTTACACTCCTTCTAAGGGGCCAAATACATAGTGAAATTAATTGAAATGGGGCTACAGATCACTTTTTGGGAAGAGAATTAATCATCTACAAGATTTACTTACATTGGCATTAGAAATAAATTCATATTAACAGGTATTATTGAATGTCAGAATTGTGTTTTTTGAGAAAATTACTATGGGCTTAGGATCACAAAGTGCACACTTTTTGTACAAGATATTCATTTGTGCTACAAGGTCAATTTAGTTTTGATGATTTAATGAAGCATGTTAATTTGTGGCCCACACAGAGCTTTCTCAGCAATTGCTATGAGTACATTTTGTTACCTGGGCCTTCCTGAGTCAAAGTTGTGGGCATATAAAAGTGATTCTGACTTTATTTCTTTTGAAAAACTTCAATGGTATTGAGTTTTACATTATTTTTACTGCTACTTATAGAAGGATCCAAGTACTTAGGTGTGGTGGCACATGCCCACAATCCTGACTATTCAGGAGGCTGAGACAGGAGGTTTAAGGGTTTGAGCCCAACCTGGGGGTTTATCATGTCCCTGTCTCAATGCAAAAAATAAAAGGAGTGGGGATATAGTTCAGCGGTAGAGCACTTATCTGGCATGTTCCTGACCATTAATTGTTATATGACAACCTGACTAGTTTAAGAAGTAGTTAACATATTAAAAAAGCATAGTTCTTGGAGTATTTGTGGGATGTTTCCAGAGATGGGTAACAAAAGGCCAGAAAACTGAGGGGGCAAGACTCACCCCAGTTGTGAGTAACACAATCAATGTTTTAGCCTGGATGCAATAAAAGGGAATAATCAGAAGTTGGTATTTTGGAAGAGATCCATCCTCCTTGAGCAAGGATCTTTAGCTGCCATCACTTGTGAAATAAGCCTCCAGTTTTTTCAACCTTCCAATGCAAATTCATACTAATGACCTCCAGGGAACTCCCAAACCTTTGATCTCACTTGTTCTGTGGTTTCCAGCTTCTTGGGTTAAGCAGCTACTGGATCCTCTAGCTCCCCAGTGCACAGATGGCTATTCTGGTACTTTCCTTCCTCTGACCCTATAAGTCTGCCCAATAAATACCCTTCCACAAGTTCTTCTCTAGGTGACCCTAACCACTATGAGTGAGGCCATGGATTCAATTGCTAGTATGGAAAGGGAAAGGAAGGAAGGAAGGAAGGGAGGGAGGAAGGAAGGAAGGAGGGAAGGAAGGAAGGAGAAAGAATAGAAGAAAGAGAAAGAAAGAAGAAAGAAGAAGAAAGAAAGAAAGAAAGAAAGAAAGAAAGAAAGAAAGAAAGAAAGAAAGAGAAAGAAAAAAATATAACCAAGAGTCATGGTTAAGTACACAATGCACAACATTTCTAGACTGAAGCCTAAAGTTGAAGTGTCCTATCAAGGGAACTTTTACAGAAAACAGTTTTATAAATTTTTGGAGATTAGTCACAATATGTCCCAATTATGTAAGTGAATCTGTATCTCAGTCAGTAAAATAACATAATCATTTAAATTTACGAATGTTCTTTGTTTCTAAGTTGTGTAGCTTGGTTTTCTCAAATTAAATAATTTTGCAACATAAAAACAAAACCTATGCTTACCTTAGTTCTTTGGAATCAGAATATTTGATCCTTCCATGGACATTCAAACAAGACCTTCTCAGGGGATGGCAGAAAAGGTGACTGTACCTCCCCCAACTTGCATTCAAGTTTGTAGAACTGCTACTGTGCTGCTTGTGTATCATCACCTGTCTTGTTTCAGCACTTTGTTCAGTCCTTTCCTCTCATTTTTATTTTTCAAATCTGAGCACAAGAATCAATTTCTGCTACTTTTACCCTCTGAATTCCACATCTTCCTCACCCCCCATGCCATCTTTATGTCAGACTCCACCATCCTATGCCATACTACTGTGTTATATTACCCATTTTCTTGTTTACTCTCTAGTGTCATGTCTTTCTTCTCTGCCCCTGTTTCTAGAGTGGTGCTTATATATCTTGTAGTTCTAATTTTCCATTTGACAAGGAATTCTTTGGTTAACTGATGGATGGGTGGATGAACACACGGAAGGAAGGAAAGAAGATAGGAGGGAAGGAAGGAATGAAGGAAAGAAGGAAGAAAGGAAGGAAGGAAGGAAGACAGGAAGGAAGGAAGGAAAAAGAGAAGGTGAGAATCCTTAGGGCTTGGGTCACAAGCAGGTAGACAGTATTTACAGAGAAATATTTATAGATATGGGGGAAATAGGTTAAAAAAAAAGTATATTCTAGTGGCTGTAAAACTTTATTACAACACATTTTAACTTTCCAGATCAACCCTAGAGTGAGAAATGAAAAGAAATATTCAGGTATGATAAAATCTTTATTTAAATAATAACTCATTTTATATATGAAGTAATTGGAGCTGGAAAAAGTTCACATTTTTCTAGTCAAACACCAGTATTGAATCACTAGAGAAAGACAAGTTTTGACCTGATCTTTCTGGAGACCACTCTTCCTTAGGTAAATAGCATTATTAGAAAAATGCACTCCTGAGATTGGGTGCACATAAGCCCTACTCATAGCTCTTAATCCCAGGCATCCTCCAGTTGTGTGTATCAGGTGCTACACTTAAATTATCTCTCTTCACCAAGGACACTGATACTCAGAGAGGCAGGGTTTCCTGGTGGCTGACGTAGAAGCTGAGTGCTGGTTTTTCTAACTTCAAACTGGGAGCCTTCTATAATTCATAGAAATCACATAGACAGAGAAGTCACTGAATGTAAAAGACAAGATTTCAATCACCAGTCATGAGACTGAAGCTTTCTATTAGACCTGAATTAGATGTAAAACAAAAAACAAAAAACAAAAACAAACAAACAAAAAATAAGCCAAGGGGGATATAGTTGCAATCATTTAGAAGATCTGTCTCAAAATAAGAAAAATTAAAAAGAGGCTGGTGTGAATAATCTTAATCTCTTTACAAGCTCCTGACCACTCTTTGACAATACATTTAAAAACTGTCCTTTGAACCACTATACTTTAGTGTGTCTACCTTGCAGTGGACCACCAAACATAAACACAAGTGAACAGCCCATTTGGGTGGTTGCTACGTTTAAACCAGTGTTTGCCCCTCTTGACATAATTTTCTGCTTGAGAAAGAGGGTGCAAGTTATATAAAATGTGTGGAGGATTTTTTTCTGGTAAGAAGGAAAAAAAATGTCACCCTCTGTACTGACCTCTCCTGCAAGTGAGATCTGCTTCTATAGGAACACAGCCTTGAAAGCATAGGAAGTTTTTAAAAGAAATCTGCTTTCAAAAGGCAATCAGCTGATTTATGGGTTGGACAAGGAGCAAGTAGATTGTTTCCTCTTGGCGGCTTGGAATTAATTATTTTTCTTTTTCTTCAAACTTTTGATTTCTAAGGGACAAGCAGGCTTGACTGAATAAAGTGACCAGTCCAGCTCCTAATCCCTATGGACATTTTTCTTTCAGTTTTGACACTGGGGACAGAACCCAGGTGCTTTTTGCTGAACTACATTTCTAGCCTTTTAAAAAGTTTTATTTTAGATAGGGTTTTTCCAAATTGCTCACGCTATGCTTAAATTTTTGATCTTCCTGCCTCAGTGTTCCAGAGTCCTAGAATGACAAGCAACAGGCCAACAGATCTGTGTGCACGGTCCTTGCTCTGTTCATCTCTCTGCCAGCTTTCACTGAGCACATGCTGTGTGTCAGGCCCTGTATTTCTCTAAAGAGAAAACAAAAGAAGCAAACAAAATCTGTTGAACTCTACTCACACGAAGCTTATAGTCAAGAGAAGGAATCCATTATCAAACAATGAATGACATTAACAAACAGATACTAACAACTTGTGATCAGAGCTCTGAAAGAAAGGATTTGCATAAGAGGACACTATGTATCGACACAAACAACCCTGGGATGAATTCAGGCCAAGGAAGTCTTCCTGGGGAAAGTGAAGCTTGAGCCAGGAAGTGAATATGGAAGAATTTGGATGACCCCAGCAGGGAGAGTGGCATGAGAAAAGATCACACAGCAAGAGGTAACGTGGAGTACAAAGTATGAAACTAGAAGGAAGCTGCCATCTGAGCAGCAACACTGATCACTTTCCCCAGAGCCTTGCATAGTCCTTGAAGATTTCATGCAGGAAGTGTGGACCGAATTATAGTACAAAGCCCTCTCCCTGGGCTTCTGGACGAAGAGGATGATTAGCTCTGGATTTTCGCTTGGGGGAAAGAACCCTAGAGAAACTCTTTCCTTTTGTTTTAATTTTATCTTCTTGGTCTTCTGGAGGCAAAAAAGTGGTACCCGGCTTTCATCAAAGCATTTTGGAATTCTAAGGATAGGATCAGACAACAATAACAAAAGTAAAAACTGATGCTTATTGCTGTTTTAAGAGATTCTGCACAGGTACTAAGACAAACATTCTGTCTGAATAATCTTCCTGAGTCTGCACATCAGACTACTAACACAGGAATCTTCAGAACAGTGTGGGGTTCAGAAGGCTGAACTATAACCAGTAGAGAGCCACACATGTGAACTTACATTGCTGGGATCTGAGAGAAAATTTTAAGTGTTTGACCAGTCACTTCAGGAACACTGAGCTACACTTGGCTGTCAGTGCTAATTATGCATGTGGAAAGGACTTTCTGTGACCATTAGGAACATCCACCCACAGACCATTCTTTCTGTGGTGTCAGGGGCAGGTTCTGTCCTACTCAGAATAAGTAGCCTGCTCATCAGAGATAATCATAATGCTCCATATTTTGTATAGAACAGGTTGTTTCAAAACAGCTTTGCATTCAGGGTTGCCTGAATGCAAACAAAATCCTTCACATTCTACTTACACGAAGCTTGCAGCCAAGAGAAACAATCCACTATTAAGCAATGAATCACCCTGACAAACAGGCACTAAGACACTGAGATGAGAGCTCTAAGGAGAAGAGCTGGAAGAAGAGGGCACCATGCCCAGCACAAACAGGCCTAGGGTGAGGGTCAAGGACGTTTTCCTGGAGAAAGGAAAGCTTGGGCTGGGATGTGAACGTGGTAGAGGTGAGATGACTACAGCAGGGAGAGCAGCACGTGAAGAGTAGGTTTTGCTGTGCTCAGGCCCCTTCTGGTCCTTCTCTCTTGGGCAGCATGATCTGCTGCTTCTCCCTTTATTAGTCACACTTTTTGATTTGAAGATAGAAAATCAGTTCAAGTAGCCAAGGAAGAAAGGGAATGGATTGACTTGAATAACTGAAAAGCTCAGGGATAGCCAGGAGTGGGCATGTGTTGTTTTTCTTTTAAGACTAAATATGTTAATATATGATTTGTTTTTTTGTGCACTAAAACCTCAGTATTCAGGTTTAATTGCAGCTTTGGCAGTTTTTGATAAATAAGAGGGCTTGGGGTTGCAATTTAAACACTCATCTCTAAAAGTTCGCCATCATCACCCTAGAAGCACATGGACAGAGAGAGAACAGTTCTAGCTTTCTCAGCTGAGCCCTAGACTTCCAGCCATCTATGCCGAGGAGCCAGACATCTGAGTAAGGATGGTTCTGTCCACTTGGGCCCTGACTGGAGCCCAAGTCAATGGCTTTTAGACTAGAATAACTCCAGTCTGAAGAATTGTGAAAATAATACATTGTAATTTTAGGACACTAACTTTGAGGTTGGATTATTCCACAGAAAGATTATGAAAAACCTTATTGTCTGCCAAGTTCGGGGTTTAAAATTATAAATACAGTGGGTAAGGTCTACAGTCATCCAAATTTACTTATCCTTCAAGAGTTTTACTTAGAGATCTTTTCTGATCCTGCTTACTAAATGACCTTCCCTCTATAAGCTTTAGCAACACTTTGCATCTCCTACGTAGCCTTTCGCACATTCAGAAGTAACCAGTTTAGTTACTTGCTATGTCTTTCTAGTAGACTGTAAGCCCCCTGAGGGCAAGTAGCTTGTCACTGTATCTTCCACACACTGGGCCCTCCCTGGGAGGTGGAAGACACTTGGCCAGTGTTTGCTGACTAATTGACACCTGCCTCCCTCAAGTGCTGGGATGAAGAATCCTTCACCTGCCATGTTACTTTTGAAGGAAGACAAGTCAGTTTTCAATAGGGTGGACATGCTTACATTCTAGAACCTTTTGAAAAATATGTTCTGAATCTAAGAAAAAAAATTATATATATTGTCTTTATAACAAGGATCTTTGTTTTTATTTGGAAATTTTAAGAATGGTAATTGTCCTGCTGTGTGTGTGTGTGTGTGTGTGTGTGTGTGTGTGTGTGTGTGTGTGTTTAGAATTTCTTCCACTAACTTTCCACAACAGATGGTAGGTCTTCTTTCTACCCTTGATACCTTCAGAGACTTAGCGGTTATAAATGAAGATAAAAGAGGAGAGAAGTTTCCGTAGGTTTAGGGGAATACAAAGGTGGAATATTTGATTTTCTCAAGAAACACAGACCGTTGTTCATGTTTATTATAACTAGCCTGTAATAAAACAAGGCTAAAGCCTTTGCTCTCAGTCCAAGGATAAGGTTTCTCTCTGCCTTTTATCAGCAAGCTCCTTTGGAGCTGGAAGCGCTTCCTGTTAGCAGCTCCCTACCAGCTATTCCTCTGATTCCAGCTTCTACTATAATGGAACCCTTAATGCAACCTTGCTAGCAGTATGCTTAAAAAATAACTTTGTCAGCCAAGAACATTTGTGTGGAGTTTGCACTTAATATATGTATTGGACTTGAAGTATTTATACTTATTGGTTGATAAGTCATTAATCTTTATACTCTTATATTTTTAACAAGCTAAGGCTATTTCTGTAGGTATTTCTTCTTAATTATACTGGCAGCTAAGGAATTCACAAACAATATGACATGATCCACATCATGAAACAAGAGGACTAAAATTAACAATCTTTCTCATAATGGCAACATGAAATATCTTCATTTATATAATCAAATGTAATGCAAATCACAAACGTAGATATAGCACATTGAGTCCCATCACCTTTGTTCAGGACTAGCAGCATGATTTTAGGCAGGTTACTTCTCTTTCAACTTCAGTATCCCCATTTGCAGAATGGAAGCAATAATTTCTATTTCAACAAGTTTTGTTAGAATAAAAATTTACAGTACATTTGTTCTGTCTCAATGATCTAACCTAATTTTCTCAGTCATTTAAACTTATTAAGATGTCCTAGTTGGGTAATCAACTCACTTTTTCCTATTTAGGTTTAGAATATTTTTTTCTCCACCTGAATGAGTTACTCTTGGTTGACAGAGGTTCTACTAAACTTTCAAGGTCTACCTTAGGTTCCATATAATCTAGCAAAATTCTGTTTATATCTCTTGCCACTCAACCATCAGAAATAAAAGTTTATAAGCTGTAAATATTTGCAATATGCCTTTTCTAAGGATGAAAATTTTTGCTTGCCAACTTAGAACCAAGTACTTCCATCTGGAGTCAGAGGTAAATTAATTGGCAAAGCAAAAATGCAAAATATGGAATACAGAAGGGCTAAAATGCTTTCTATAGCGAGGAGCATAAGTAGGTAAGGGGAGATGAGACATCTGAGAGAATATTTGAAACATTTTTTGTGAGGGGGAAGTCAGGGAAGAATGAAATGGAGAGACTGAAAGAGCCCTCGAGTTTGGAGAACAATTGAACTGAGAGGATGAGAAGATTCCCAGAGAGTGCCACTAATAGTTTAGAATATGCTTATGTATTTCATTTAAAGTGAATATTCCAGGTTGAGACTGAGTTGCTTTCATTTATTTTCTGATGCAATATTACCTGATGAGCAGGCTGAATCATAGTGATAAGGTGGTATGACAGCAAATATTAAAAGAGATAGGAGAGTAGCCATCCAGTGGACATTTGGGGGAAAAGTGTTATTGATGGAAAACTATACCAAGGGGCTGGTGAGATAGCTCAGTGGGTTAAAGTGCCTGCTCAGGCAAGCTTAGGAAAGCACAGGTACCATGGTGTGATCCCTGGCACCACATGCCATGCCAGCCCCACCCTCAGGCAAGAAGAAGAAGTCCTATACCTCAGATTGTAGAACCTTTGTCAGTGTCAGCCATGTGGATGAGTCATGGCCATTGCTTGGCCAATGTGCTTACTGTGAAAGACTGAGAGAATGTTTTCTCTCCATGTGACTCTCCTTAGGCACACTCTACATCATCGATCACTTTCCTCTTTGGCCCCATAATCTCCTTGATCAGAAAATTTGGGACACTACCGAGTTACATGATGTTACAGTACAAGTTCTCATATGTCCTGAGTCTTAATTGACCTTAGAAGGCTAGGGCCAAAATGTTGGCTTTCCTTGTGGCCCTCCTTTTTCTCTAATTTTGGTCTGCAAATTTAATTTGTTAACCCTCCAGAACAGAAGCTTATTGTTATTACCATACAACCTAGGCTGTTAAGCTTAACCTCACTATCTGTCTGAATATCAAACATCTTAAGCATAACATGGAACAGGTATTTTTCATCAAGTATTGATATGTTGAACTTTAAGTCCCTACAGAATATGATGAAAAAACATTTAAAAATTAGAATATATTTTTAAAATAGGCATAAAGAATTATATAAGTCCAAAACAGGATCTCAGGATAAATCCTGAGGTGATTTCACTGACCTTATCAGATCCAAAAGCTACAACTCTTGTTGCATAGGTCCTGCTTTACCTTGGTCTTAACCATCCAGCAGAAAAGTATAAAAACAAAATATAAGAAGTAAAGCCATGCTGTTATGTTGAGCTGTAGGAAACTCAGGTCAACAATTTCTGACATTGCCAGTGAAGCGGAAGATCCAATACTATTATGGACTACTGGACTCTTTTAGAATATTTTGCTGAGTTTACACACCTATAATATTCAAATAATGGAAATAAACAAAAAAAGAGGATACAAATGAATGTCCATTTTGTATCTGTGTATTCAAAGTGGTAGGTTAGATATATAGTTACATTCTCTTGATGAATAGAGGGATTTGTTTTAATAGTGTTTGTAAATAGGATATCATGTCCGCATCTTGTACAGCAATTAACCACTAGGAAGAATGAATGCAATGTGTTAATTATTGAAACTGTCCTACCAAAAAAAAAGTCCATCAAGAGAAGAAAAAAAAAAAAGAAGAAGGAAGAGGAGAAGGAGGAAGAGGAGGAGGAGGAAGAGGTGGAGGAAGAGGAAGAGGAGGAGGAGGTGGAGGAGAAAGAACTACAGCAAAAGCCTATAGTGTGCCCATCTTCTGGTGCTCTAACAGAGCACCCTAGACTGGGTAATCTATAGCAAACACAAACATATCCTCTCATGGTTCTGTAGGGTAGGAACTTCATGATCAAGGGCCTGGCATCTGGCAAGGGTCATCTTTCTGCATTGTCCCCTGGTAAAAGGTGGAAGGAGAAGAATGAATTAGAAAGAACATCAAGAGCCATATTTATCCTTTTATAAAGAACCTCTGCCTCCTACTAATTAACCCACTTCAGAAAATGGCATTCACCCCATTTTAGGCAGACCCTTAATAAACCAAACACCTTTCCTTGGGCTCCACCTCCTGATGCTGCTGCCTGCAATGGGTATTAAAGTTTCTAACACTAGACTGTAGGGTACATATTTAAATCATTGCAGGTGGAAGGGCTACGTGTTTCAACAATAGCAAGGAAGAAAGTGACACAGCATTGCAGCATGAGTAAGAAGTGGAGACATTATTGATGAGTTAGAGAGGTGATAGGGCTAATCATGCAGCCCACTATAAAATGTTTAGCTTCTAATCTCCATAGGAAGAAGCATCATAGTGTTGAACTGCAGAGACAGGGTCTGGCTTAGGTTCTTATGGCCTAATTCTAATGAACAGAGAACAGACACTGGAAGTTAAGACAAAGCTTAGAACAGGAAGATATGAGTCTAGTTCTAATTGGAGCCCCTTTCTGTTGTAAGAAGCCTATTAGATCTCTTGTGTAGCAAGCAATAAGACATAGGAATCGGGGATAGAAGAGATTTAGATGGAGATGTAAATAATTTGGAAGTCATTGGCATAAATGGCATTTAGAGCCATGAGACTGGGTGAACTCATTAAAGGTGTGAATGTAGACAGAGAAAGAAGAAATCTCTGTAGTATTTCTATTATAAGAGGTCAGGGCAAAGAGAAAATAGCAACATGCCGTAATTTTCTTTTGCATTCCCTCAAAGAATTAGCAGGACACTGCGTATTTGCTAAGTGCCCTGTAGTTTATGCTGCTTCATGAGAATTTTATACAGTAATTCTCATATAAGCAGACAAAATAGACAGAGATTTCACATGCCTGATATCTCTTTCCTGGTTTGCTTTCCCCTTCTGCTTATACATTAGCAAAGAGAATGTTCCTGCCAGAAGTTTATGAGACTGGCACTGATTCCACTTTCCTTTTACTTGCTTCCTACCATTAATAATGCCATGGTTCTCATTCTATTTTCTATCGTCCCCATTCATCCTGGTAAGAATCAGGGGGAAATCCAGACTAGTTCTACTTGGCAAAAGACAGAGACAACCTACTCTAACCTTACATATATCCTGCACTGGGGGGGGGGGATGTGCCAAAAGCTAAAGACCTAACTATAGCTTTGATTTAGTGAGTCCATGCTCAGTACCATATTTTTCCATGTATAATCTCAATTCTTATTCTTCCAAAAGATAAGGGCTATATTAGCAATATCCAAGGGAAAATTACCTATGTACTTCAGCATAAACATGTATAGATTGCTAGAGTTGTTTTGTATCACATGATTTGTATCTAATTGGCAAAGAGACCTACCAGGAAATGACAGTCAGGGAGGAAGATATAAAAACCCTAGAGGGGATATAAGAACAGGTTTTAAACTTTGCACATTTTCTCAATGTACAGGTGGTGAGAAATTGAGGGTAGAATACTGGTCACTTTTAGTGACCTCAGGAAGAACTGAATATGTAAGAATTCAGTATCTCCAAGTAGAAGCCCAGTGCTTTGTCCCTCAGTTTGTGCAATGTGTTCATAATTTCTTTCCATGGAGAAAGTTGACAAGCAAACAATTTTAATTTCCATTTCTCTGCGTCATGTTAGCGTTTCATATTGCATAAGAAACTTTTCTAAGATCACACAGGTAGTAAATGGAAGAATGAAGTTTAACTCAGATCTACAGGATTCTGAAATCCAAGCTCCAAACCTCTGCTTTATATTTTCTCTAAAACTGAGTCATGAGCTATTTTTGGCTCCTGTGGATTCCTCCTACTTCTGTTGGTCAGCTACCAAAGGAAAAGAGGGCTGGCCAGATAGCTCAGAGGATTAAAGTGTCTGCTTTGTTAGAGTGCAGTGACTGGCTGGGGTTTGATGCCCGGTGTGCCATGCCAGTCTCACCCCCAGGGCATGCTCGGATGGTGATTAAGACTGGGTGTGGTAGCATATGCCTGTAATGCCAGTTCTTGGGAGGCTGAAAACAAGAGAATCACTACAAAGTCCAATCTATGTAGTGAGACCCTGTAGACAATGTCTGAAATACATTAAAAAAAAAAAAAGAAAGAAAAAGAAGAGTGGCACGCAGCCATTTTTATCTTGAAAACTTGAGTTCACAATGTTCTTAAAGTACTAATCACAGAGGTACTGTAAAGGTGAACACCATGTGGGTCATGGGTAAAGAATCTTTATGATTTCTGTTGAGGGACACAGAGTTGCTATGCTTGACAAGGAAGATCTTTCAAATCTTTAAACTTAAAAAGGATAGAGACAGGTATTACTTCTTTGCAGAAGGGAGAACATATGCAGAATCAAGAAAACTGCAATATAGCCAAAGAAAATAAATGCCCCCCTACTTATAGATGATCCTTAATGATGTAGAGATCTGGGGAGCACTAGCCCTTCTTCAAGTCAAGGAGCTGATGCAAATGGTAAAGGTAGAAGAGCAAGGATATGCAAAGCTGAGAATTTTATTGGGGTCATACATCACAAAAATTGAGTGTAAGGCTAGGGACTTTGTAAATCAGGTGACTAAACATTATTTAGGGACTAAAGATCAGTGTGTAGTCAGGATTGTCGTATAAAGCAACTGAGTAAGTGAATTTGATTTAGGAGAAGAAAGGCGACCTGAAAGATCAATGAAGAAGCTGTTGCTGTGGTTCATATGAGGATTTATACTATTGGGATGAAAAGTGACAAAAAGATAGTTGGAAAATGACAATTGAGAGAAGCAGCATCCTTGTATCTACAAATAGAAAAGATCCACACTGACTATATTTTAGAAAAAAATTGATACTGTACAGAATATGATTTTAATTAATTTGAAATACATAGAATAAAAACTTTTTTTCTCTATGTAAGATACAGAGTGGCCGCCAGTGCTTTTTCTCCTACTTCACAACCCGGTTGAACATATCACTAGTTCTCTAGGGTGTCACCATGAAACCTTACCCTACAGGGCTTGATGTTCCCTCTAAGGTTTAACACTCTTCTGATATAATTAGTGTCAGTCTTTCCATGCTGCTTACACTAATTGGACAGTGCCTCCAACATGAATCAATATTCAGAATGTCCCTTGTACTGTTGGCACCACAAACTGAAATTAGCATGTTGCTGGTGATAACTTCTATTTACTAAGTGCTGAAGTTAAGTTTCCTGCATTTAATATGGAAGAGAATTCATAGGATATAAAAGCTTAGGAACTGAAACCTAATCTCTTATTTAGTTCTACTTAATGTCAAATTTCTAAAAAACATTGGATGTGTGTTGTATTGGGGGGAGAAAAGGAAGAAGAAATGGAAGCACATGTTTATTTGAAAATGGAAATAAAATGTGTAGACAAGAACTGATGCTTTAGAAATTTCAGATTTAATATTTTGCACTATGAGCTTTATATAGCCTAATTTCTAGCAAATGTCTCCTTGTCTATACTACGAGAATGGTGCATTTGTAACATAGCAACATAGCTTTAGAAATAGACAGGTCTCCCGCTACAGAGAGGAATCAAATGAGCCCTTAGAGAGGGCTTTTTTAGAGCACCTTTTTCAGTGACAGATGAAACTGACAGCAAGGATTGATTACTTTGCAAATAGAGGACTGGATGTTTAGGTCACAGTAAATAAATCATTTCAAGCTTAAAGATTTTGAGTGCGTATGTAAGGAAGAAATAATATGTCCAATCCTTATAGAGGGAATGTGTATGGATGAAAATTCAAATTTGTTCTGTCTTAAAAAGCATTTCTTCTCAAGCAGAATATCTTATTTTGCATTGATGCTGGCATTCGTAGTTATGTTTACTTTATTGACAAATGAGATCAAACCATTGGATATGCACATATTGTTCCCAAATGTGCTCCAGTTAGGGCAATAATTTAGTGAATATTCAGCTTTTATTCAAAACAGATTCAATTCCATAGAACAGTTAAGATAAACTCATATTTTGAAGCTTTTCTTTATCCCTTAGGCACATGTAAATGCACTATAATACAGTCCTCATCTGCACATAAACCTCTTGAAGCACATCTATTTAGATAATTATAGAATTATTGCAGAGGCTTTGCCAGAAGCCTGGGAGTCATCTCTCCCTCCTCAGCTCAAATATGCATTTGATCACTGAGGCCTATTTAATGTCTGTAGAGAACAACAGTCATTGTCTACTTTCTGGTCTTCTTTTTTTTACCAAGAAAATTCAATTTTTGTAGAATATGTTTCCTTTAGCCTTGAAGAATCTTGAGTGCATCCTAAGCCAGTTATACTCTTTCCACTTCCCTTGCAAGTGATTCATTCAGGAATGAGTATGTGAGATAGTTTTGTCAGATAAAATAAGAAAAGATCTGTTAGTAAGAAATAGGCAGAATTACATGGATCCTTCTCTATGTATCTACATTGCTGGATGTTCATGCAGTATTTGCGCTCACAGCAGCCACATTGGGACTAGGAAGAATAAGACCAAGAGAATTAGTAGAAAGAACACTTAGTAAGATACTTGAAATATTAATTTAACAACTCTATGAAATTTTATATCTCACAGATTTTTTATATCTTACAGTTGTTTTATTCCTTAAGACATTTAATTGGATCTTCTCTTCCCTGTTGTGAAAGTGTCTTAAGACTTTTTTCACAATAGCCTTAGTCTTCTTCATGTTCTCTCATATTACCTTAGCTCACTATCTTTGTTACTTTTCTCTCATTTCTGGGGCAAATAATTGACACCCAAAATTGAGGAAGGAAATGTTTATTTATCTCACAGTTAGTAGAAGTTTGAGTTCATATTTAACTGGATCCAGGGCAGAGTGGCACATGGCAGTGGGCAGCAGTTCATGGCAGCCGAAAACATTAAGGAGCAAAGGCAGGAGCAGCAGCTGTGGCAGCTAGCAAGCCTCTCTCCCTTTCCCACGTTGTATACAGATCATCTGCCCCAGGGCAAGGGCAGCACTCACACCCATAATCCCAGCATTGAATCATGCATTAAACACAAACTCTAGAAGCTGCCCCATGACTGCATGAGGCTTTCGGGGGACACTCAGACACAAACCATAACATTCACTTTTGGATGTTTATAAGGGATCCTGATCTTTTTATCTCCAAAGACTTCTGACTCATTCCGGTGTTATTCTAATATATATATATATAACCTGTGTCTTTTCCCTAAATTCTAATTTTTACATGTAATTATTTATGTCAGAATCTTAGCCTTGTGCCTTAAAGTATTCCTATAAGTACTGAGTTACATATTTATGAAACTGTTCAAGATTTCCCAAACTTACCATGCAACGTAACTGTTTTGTTCTCTATTGAAATGCCCTTCCCAGCCATACTCAGTTGGCCAACACCCATTCTTCCTGACCTCTGACTGTTCTTTCTCTATTAGAGTTACTTAGAGCTTCTTTCATGCTACCATTATACACTATGCATCCACTCTTGCAATATCACAATACATGGGTTTAGTTATTAACATGCCTTTCTACTTGTCTATGACAGCCTATGGAACATATTTTGTTTATTAGTACACCCCTTGAACCTAATATAGCTCTTGATCAGACCTTCCACTGTGATTAGTAAATGAAAGAAAAAAGGATGAAAAAAAGAAAGCAGGAGATGATTCATGTATGAAAGCTACCATCAAATGAAAAAGTTCTCAACACTCTATTTCACTCTAGATGCTATTATCTTTTTATATTAATTTTATTGAGAAAGAAGTAGCAATGAGACGGTTTCAAAACAGGTTAGTAAGACAGTTACAATAATTAATACGTTGCATATTGTTGTCTTCATAGTAGTTATCAGAGTACAAGATGCAGACATGATGTCTTGTCTAACTATTAATTCAAAACTTTCTTTTCATTGAACTAAGAGAATGTAGCTTTGTATCTATGCTAACTATTTGTATATACAGATATATATATATTTTTTTTTCACTACAAAATGATCCTTCATTTATATCCCCTTTTTTGTTTATTTTTGTCAGAGATGGGTATTCCATTGCCATTCATATAATGTAGGTGCATGAATTCAGCAAAGTAATCCAATATAGTCTAGTAGTCTATAATAGTAATGGGTTTAGATGCTATTATCTATGACTATGGAATAATAAAAATGGGTACACACCATCAACATTTAAGAGATATTGAGCACGATAAAAGTCCAGTCCTAAATATTTTTATGACTAATTTTACCTCCTGTATAATGACACAGTGAAGAACATAAGATCATTTTAATCCTCATAGCAAAAGAGGTTCAAAGGCATTCAGATTTCTTTATTTTCTAATTTTGCATTTTGTTCATGGTCTCACTATGCAGCTCAGACTCATAGTGATCTTCCTGTTTTCAGCCTCCCCAGCACTGGGATTACAGGTGTGCGCCACCACACCTGTTCTCGGTTGCCAGCTCAGTGCGCCTTGGGGGGGCAGCATGGCATGTGGTGCTGGGGATCAAATCTCAGTCCCCGTGCTTGCCTAAGCAGGCACTTAGTCTGCTGAGCTATCTCACTGGCCCCAAGGCATTCATATTTCAAGGAAAATGAGTGTCAGATCTGGGAATCTAACTCAAATCTGACTCTAGAATGCCTTATCTGTAAATGTGTTGTCCTCCTATATGTTTTAGACACACATTGTTCACATTTAAAAAGGGCATAATCTGAGCCTGGGATCTTTGGCTAGTGGTATCCCTGTGACCAATGTCTCCATCAAAATCTTCCTTAAAGAAAAGTAACATGTCTTAAATACTAGGTGCTATGAAGTGACATTTTGCAAACCCATAGATTTTTAAGATCTGAATTTTAAATTCCTTGTCTAAGCTTACAGTTCACTATAATTAGCTAAACCAAGTAACTTCACAAGTCCCTTGAATATATGCTTATCTACCATTGAGGTGTGTAATAGTATCAGTGTGGGGGGCTGTCAGCCTGAACAAGAAGAATGGCATATAGAGTTAGCCAATCACCACTCAGAGCAGAGCTTTATCTGAGAATGACCCTAATAGCTCTGAAAGAATTTCCCAGGAAGATGTATCATGAAGGATTTAGTGTCCTTTGGGGTGGTACCAGTATCCCTACACAAGGACTTCTCTAATACTCTCTGTCTTCTTATGGATCTATCAGCACTTCCACCGTGATCTTACTCCATCCCAACGGAGAACTTAAAGCTCTGGCTATCCCATAATGAATGCAGAGTCCTTCTCATAGATTCTAGGCACTATACATTCATCACTTCTGAGTGACCATTCATTGCCACAGGAGGATTCTGTGAAGGTGCTATGCAGAGCCAGCGCTGGACATAGTCTGGTTTCACTGAGCTGGCAGTGTGAAGTATAAGCGTAGTGACTATTTTATAACTAGTAATAAAGGAGAGCATTATAATTCTAAGAGAGTTTACTTATTTATTTTTTTTGTAGTACTGGGTCTAAGAGAATTTAGAGGGACAATTACTTTCTAACTGATGTGATTATAAGAAATAAACCTTTGGGTGAGATGAGGCTTTCAAATTGCATTTAATGGGTTTTAGGTAGAGAAAGTCATGTTAATAACAACATGGTAATACATAGAAAGTAACACTATGCAATGCCATAAGAGTTCTATCTAGTTTGTCTTGGATGTCAGAACACATAGCAGCAGCTGAAAGCAAGAGGCTTTTCCAGGTTATGAACAATCAATATCTGTTGGCCATTGGTACAAATTTAGCTAATTCCACAAGTCAAAGGTGAAAGAGAAAACAGTTAAAGTGCTCAGATAGGTTTTTTTTTTCCCATTTAGAAGCATCTACTTTTCTACTTGATCAGCATTCTACATCCCTTTATCAAGGTTTAGGATTCAGAATATACCTCCACTATTTTCACTATTGCTTAGAAATTTCCTCTCAACTCAGGTATTCAATATCTCTAATCTCAAAATACCCCTCTTTATCCTGCCTCTTCAAAGATATATGAATTTAGAGTACATACCTCATGTCCCACTCAATGGAAATTTCAATACACTGGAACAGAGAGGGTCTTGACAAGAGCAGGTCACAGAACACATTTTTATGGTTCTTGAGCAATATGCTCTCTTGAAAAAAAAAAAACTGACTCTACTTTCTCTTTAGTAGCCATTTTCCATTAATATATTTTGTTCTGCTTTAGTTCAATGTCTCTATTTTTGAAGTGGGTATGTGTTCATTTTCAGGACACTCAGAAATGTCTTTTCTCTTCCTGAACAGCACTACAGTTTCCATGGGGCATTTAACCCCTTTCCACTGAGTATTGTTTTGAGGCAATGGTAAATTCATGGATCTGCCCCCAACTAAAGAGACCTAAAATGTTCTTGGGGACCCTCTCTGATGGATTCTTCTTTCTTACTATTCTGGCTTAGCCAGAAGACAGACAGGGTTGATTAGAGACCAGCCAATTGGATTTTCATGTCCAAAATCAACCCATAAGTTTTTAATGTAAAGACAGAAAAATAATTTGGTGAATACTGCCCATAGCTGGTGGCCTCGAGGCCAGGTTGATTCTATGTTAAAGCATCATTTCTGTGTTTTCTCTTTCCTACTCATTTCAATATATAAATCTTCAACTTCTATTAATAATTTTTTCTTCTGTTGCTCAAGTACAATTAAGAACTTTACTCTTGCACTACTCCCTCTTTGAAATTTTTACCCACAAAATTCTTTGGAACCCATGAGTTAAATAAAAAGGTTTATTATTTTCTTAGCCAATTGTCTTAAATTATTTAAAGGAATTAAGCTATTGGAAGTACCAGAGGAATTAACGATGGTAATATAGCTACCCATACTATTAAACTATGCTCTTCTTGAAATGTTACTTTTCCTATCCAAACTCAATAATTTCCTACTGTCTACATAAAATATGCATGTTCAGCACCTAAGTTTTGGGTCCTGCTTCATATTTTTTAACCTACTCGAGCTTATATCCAAGTGAACAATGTGGATAATATACTCTTGGCATCCTTTTACACACACACACACACACACACACACACACACACGACCATCTACCTCCCTCTCACATTTTATGATCAACCATTCAGAGACACTTTTTTCTGAGTTGTTAATACACTTTATGTGCTTATTCCTACAGGATTTAATATAAGAAGTCCGATTTGCTGGCATATGTCATTTTTCCCACCGAACTATAGCCTTCTCACTAATGGGGCAGAGGGTGGGTCTTCGTTGTTGCAGTACTGAAATGCATGGACATTAAAGTATTTATTGAATAATTCTAGCATGACAAGCGCTGCTCTAGGTGGCTGAATTAAACAAAAAAGTGAGTTGATGTATTCTATACATGTAGGAAGTCCTCATAACAAGTGTAATCATTGTGTGCTACAAACAAGAGCCAATAAAGAAACAAATCAAGTCAAGCTGGCTGCTGTCATCACACACCTGTGAAATGAGGAGGGTCTGAAGCAGCAGATGACCAGCACTTTTGTATTTTTAAAATATTTGGAGGCAGGCTTTCACTACAGAGCCCAGGCTGGCCTCAAATGTGGAGCGGCCCTTTTGCCTCTGAACTGCTGAGATGGCAGCATCTCTACAACACTTCATGGTGCTCATCATCATGTTCACTTTAAAATGCTTAGAACTCACAATCAAACACGAGAAGAATACATCTATACCCAACTGAATGTGGGCAATACTGAGGGAAAAATAAGCATGAAGGATGCAGAAATGCTACATGAAAGGACTAATTCTACAGGAGAGAGGGGCTCAGGCAGGCCTCACGGAGGAGGGCTAAGAGATTACCTATGGTTCTACTCAGTGTATATTCATGGAGGAAAGGGCTATGCAGAGATCTACTCAGCAACATTCTCTTATATTGGAGGAGATAACTGCTTTGGGTGACTGAGTCAGAAGGCAGCTGTTCCCAGGTTTACATTGATTTTAAGGTATACTCTAGGCTACAAATACCTGATTATTTCTGGTATATACGTGATCAAACACCAGCAAGTCTTAGAGCATGAGTGTGAAGGAGCAAATTACTCTGAGTTTGATGTGGAAGGTGGAGTAAAGTGAGATTAGCAGAAACAGGGACCAGAAAGTGCTACCCTAATCCAAAAATGAGGAGAGAAGGCCAAGTACGGTGGGTATGTTTGTCTGTCCTTCAAGGATTACATTATTCTGGGGCTGGGATGGATCAAAGGGAAAAAGTTATACTGGTCATTTTAAAATCTACACAGGAGGATTCACTTGGTGGTTAATCATGATTGACTTCGCTTACACATATAAAAAAATTTCTTTAAAAATACATAAAAATGAAGTTATAGATAACTCGGAGAGCATTGAGACTGGGAGGAAGAATCACAAGGGATGTCTCTCAAATGCCATTTTCCTTGAAAGTCTCTACTTGCCTTGCACCTGCTGTCAGGTAGTGATGGGAAAATGTATATCCATCTGAGAACTCATCTATCTGCCAGGAAGCCAATGATCAGAGGCATTAGCTCTACATCCTAATCAGAGGTACAAGTACCCCCATTTTAGTGAGCCTACCATGTTCATTTCCAATTGATCAAGAGTGACACCTACTGGCTTCAGGAAAGTTATTTGTATGTTTAATGTGACTATAATGCTGAATTAACTGGTAAATAGATATAGTCAGCACATCAATCCTTAAAAAAAAATGAGGCAGCTGCAAGAACAGGCTCATAGTGTGTAGTCATTATCAAGGTGAGGACAAAAGTGGATCATTATTGAGATATCAACATAATAGTTTTGAGCAATCCTGGACTCAGAATAATGTAATCCTTGGAGGACAGACAAACATACCCACTGTACTTGGCCTTCCCTCCTCATTTTTGGATTAGGATAGCACTTCCTGATCCCTGTTTCTACCCTTAGTTTCATTTTACTCCACCTTCCACATCAAACTCTGAGAGTAATTTGCTCCTTCACACTCATGCTCTAAGGCTTGCTTGTGTTTGATCATGTGACAGTGGACTCTGTGGCATACGTATTTGCCACAGCAGTTACTTGATCCCATGGTGAGATTCAAGAAGCCATGTCTAATGGCTCACCATTGCATAGTCTACTCCAGGCATAGAAGCAGATACCCTGGATCTGAGCTGATATTGCACAGTTGCATTGGGGAATGGCCCACCAAGGCGGTGGAGCAGCTTCCTTAGTCTGTAGGGAGGAGTGTTTCTTAGTAGTCTCAATGTAGACTCATTTTACATTTTCTCCGTTAGCTTCCTCCAGTTTTATTTCTGATTCAAGCCAAGAAGCATGCACATTGCTAATTGGCACATTTTCTTGTAGAAACTAATTATAGCCCCATGATGTCAAGACAAAGCAAATTATTAATGATACTTTATCTGGTAAAATAAAAACTATTTTGCTATGTAGGAGGATGCTGGGATTGTGTCACAAAAACCATTTTAATCACAAATATAAAAATGAATAAAATTGCTGGAGTGGACCTATCCTAGGTCCCTCTTGCCTAACTGGCTCTCCTGGAGTAGGGGTGGGGGAAGACAGGAGGATGGGGGGAAGGGAGTGTGCTCCCTTGGCTTGTGCTTCAGTAGTCCAGATGAGGGTGCTCACAGCGACTGTCACTATAGCATATGGACTGCTCAGGACGCTCCTGTGTTTCCACACATGTATGTGCAGCCATCCTGGAAGCTGCTTGGAACCATTCACTCATTTAACAAATGGTAAGTGAGTGCTGACTGTGTGCCAGGCACTGTTTGAGGTGCCAGGATCACAGCAAGTGATAAAACATAACGAAAGACAAAGCAAAACAAAGCTACCAAAGCTCTTTCTTATGGAACTTACATTCCAGGGAAGAAAATGGGCACTAAAACAGGTGGCATTTTCAGCAAAGACCAAGCAGGCAAGAAAAATTCTTTCAAATTTTGTGGGAGAAAGACAATTTAGTACATCTGAAGCTGACATTCATCCAGGAGTTTGTAAGGTCAGAGGCCATTAAAATACTTAAGTGGAACACTTAATGTTTATTTTTTGCTGTTGCTGTTCATCTTCTGTTTCTAAGTTTTTTTCGTTTTTCTCTTTTTAATTTCTTATAACGTTTTCCCTCTTTGTTCTTCCTTTTTAAATTTTGCATGCATATATCTGGTAACATGAACAACTAATTTGAAGACAACACTATACAATACAACAAGTATTGTCAAATTCTTATTATTTTGTTTAGTGAAATTCTCTATCATTTGTAATTTTTTATGTTTAAATACTACTTTGTACTCTCTTTTAAAAAAAATGAAAAATGGCCTGGTAAAGCACCAGGGACTGAAGCACCTGCCTAGGCAGAGTGCAGCGGCCAGGGTTCAATCCCCAGGGCTGCTGGGCTGGCCCTGCCCCCAGGGTGTGCTCAGACTGTGAATGAGACTGGGCGTGGTGGTGCGCACCTGAAATCTCAGCACTTGGGAGGGTGAAAACAGGAGAATCATTATGAGTCTGATATATGATGTGAGACCCTGGAGACCCTGGAGACCCTGTCCTAGATACAAAATAATAATAATAGTAGTAATAATAATAATATAAATATAATAAAAAATACCTAAGTGGGTCTGCTGTTTGATGTACTGATTCCCCAGGAAGTGTGCAGCTAAACAACTGACTCCTCACACAAGAGGCCTTTGGGAGTCAGCATTTATTCTAATTGCACCATGAGTCAGCAGAGCTGGTGGCTAACTCTTAGAGTATCACTTAAGGACAAAGAAACAGCCGGTGCAAATGACCTGAGACAGAGCACCTGGGTGTTCGAAATAAGGAGGCTGGGATGCAGGTGGCCAGAGCACAGAGAATGAAGAGGGTGGGTGGAAGGAATGAAAGTGGAGGAGGTTAAGGAGGGAGGGATGGCAGACCGTAGAGACTCAGAACTATCAGAATAGCTCATCTTGCTTTGAGTGGAATGAGGTGACATTGGAGGACTTTGAAACAGAGGGATATTGTCTTATTTATATTTACTTATGCTTTGGAGAAGATCTGACAAATTGTAAGAGCTCAGTCTAGTTATCTATGAGTACTGTCATTAGAATATTTTAATACTTGCTCTTTAAAAAGTGTGTGGTACCTATAACCATGGGTGGAAACCAGGCAGTGTAGTTAGTGCAAATGAAAAGAAAACCATATGCATAGTCTCTGTACCTTACTGATTCACTCATGACTTGTACTTTTTCTGTTCTGTGTCTTGGTTAGTTAACTGATCTTTAAAATTGACAATATACCATTTCTACTTCCTTTACAAATATGCCATATGTGAAAAATGACTATATTATTTACAAGTCTTGTTTCTGTAATATTGCCCATTGCTCTTTCCTTTTACATATCACCCTAGGCTCAGGCCTCTTGGCAATGTCTATCTTTTCATTAGAAGGAAATAAATGCAAAACCTCTACCAAGTAATAAATGAAGCAAATTATGGTGTCAGAAAACAGGCAAAGCTGTTTTCAGTAACAAAACCTAATTATAATTAAAAACTGATTAAGAAAGCACATGCTATTCCAGTAGTACAAACGTAGATGTCCTGAGTAGCACCTTCACTTCTCCTACAGTAATCAACACTTGCTAGGAGAAGAAATGATCTTAAATGAGGGGGACGCAAGAAGATACTGCCATAACAATAGATGCATTTAGGATAATACCGATTCTTAAGTTATAATTGTCTGATGAATGGGTTGAAAATCCAGGGTTACAGGTTTCTCAACAGTATGTAAATATAAGGGAACATGAATGCCCCCAGTCACATGGACAAATCAAGAATGACCTTTTGGCTCTTGCTAATAGTGGCTGCTTAGAATTAGGTGAGTGTTTTATGTTTATTGAATTGCTTTGGAGTTGGTCCTCAATAAATATTCTTAGATGAATAAGGAGAAACAATCTGCTTCATCAGCATTCTGTGCTTTATTTGAATTTCCAGGAAAGTACTGCCATGGCTTGCCCTCTGTGAGAGGGGCTCGTGCACAGACTGTTTTATACCCAGACTGGAGAGGGCCACAGGCAAGGCTTAATCATCAGGAAACTTTAAACAATTTTCATGTAATAGGAGCCCAATACATACCTTTGCAAATGCATTAGGTCAGATACTTAGAAACTCTTCAGATTAACCTTAGGGAGAGTTCACACCCAGTTTCTCCTCTGCCACCATAAGCTTCTCTATGCTCCCTTATCATTGCTCAGAACACTATTCTCTACAAGGCAGGCAGTAAACATGTGGATGACCCAGACATGGCAGCGGCCACTAGGGAATGTTTTCTGACGACACACAGATAGGACACATAGGAAAAAATGGGAAAAGAAACAAAATGTGATTGTGTGTAGTAAGGAAGTGAAAACTAATAGCTAGTGGAGGCTGTCCTACCAACACTTTTCATTTTGTAAGAAAGTATTTATATTGAACTATTAAAATATTGAACTTTTTAAAGATAAACAGATAAAATTTTCACTTATAAAAAGGATATGGCCTTTAACCCTTAATGCAATCCTCCTGGGTCCTTGTTTCTGTTCCTAAGCATTTCTTAATGAGGTAGAAAAGATGAAAATTTGTGACATTCTTGAACACTATTACTGTCAGAAATCCCACAATAGGAATCCACAATCATTTTCCACTATACCTAGGATCAATGCAGCTGCTGTATGAAACTCAAAGAAAATATGTATCCATCCTTTATTTCTTGAATCTGGCTTCTCAACTATAAAGAGATGGAAGAAGGAATTATTCTCCCATCTTCCTGCAACCTGGTTTAAACATCTAGGATCTCCATCAAACAGAATGCATGACTACAGTCCTTGAAGAATCTTTTCATTTGCACTTTACTATATCCATTAGTAAACAACTTTCATGGAATACCTGTTTAGACAGGGATGTTGAGACTGACCCACTCATACTCTGTCTTGTGAAGTATGATTCCCATAAAGATAGGCGAGCCCTGGGGACAGTGCATGATGTAACTGTGGTTTCCCAAGTATTGTATTAGTACAGAATATCAAAGAATCAGACAGTGCACCTAGAAGCTATTAGCCCCATGTGTGGAGCCGAACTAGATGCATGACTGTCTGACATTGAGAATTGACTTCAGGATAGAAACAATCACCAGGAGACTCTAGAATGTAACTCAATGGAGTGATGATAGAGATAAATATCTATACATCTGTCCTGGACATATCCATCATTCCAAAAGATTTCTCCTTGCTTGAAGATAAGTAGTGATGGCCTAAATGTCACAAGGAGGGATATAAACACAAGTTTGGTACAATGGAAACCAAAAGTCACCCTGAACTTTTTGAAGAAAATATTTCTGAAAATGATTTTACACGTAACTCTGAAGAAAATATTAGAATATTATTAATAGGATAATAAAAGAAAATGAAACAAGAGTGGGAAGCTACCATGGGGATAAACTGATACGAAAACAAGATGAAGAATAAAGATAGTGAGCAGAGATGAAAATAGAGCTGGATAATCTAATTCAGAATTGTGAGGGAAAAACAAAGGATTGCAAGGAGACCAAAATTGTAGTAAGATTGTCAAAGTCTCTATTGGAGATAAAAATCAGTCCTGTCAGGACAGAAAATTGAATCAGCATGTGGAAAGGAAATACAAAGAGATCAAAGGACGAAGGAGGGCATATACAGGGAGAAGGAAGGAGAGAAAAATAACTATCAGAGAGATTCTCAAGAGCAAGCTAGAACTACTGGAAATATGTGTTACAGTAAAATATAATGGAGGGTAAAAGACTTTAGGGGTGAGAGAATGAGTCGCCATCATAAAAATTAATGGGTAATAGTAATAAAGGCTTCTGGGGATATTTACTATGTCAGGCATTAGTCTAAACACTTCATTCATATTAATTATACTAATTCTCAAAATCTTACAAAATTATAGTCTTCATAGACAAGATAATTAACAGAGGATTTTGATACTTACCCAGGATCCGAGAAGTAAATTGTAAAGTCAGAACTTACTGCTGACCTAGGTGGAGATCAGTTCTTCCAACTAACTGAAATAATGAAAAGGTACACAGCTAGATAGATCTCAGAAAGAATTTAGAGTTGCCTAGGAAAAGAAAAAAGCCCCCCTCAAAAAACTAAAACAATAAAACAGGGCCGGCAAGATAGCTCAGTGGACTAAGCACCTTCTTAGACAAGTTCGGGGACCAGGGTTGGATCACCAGCACCACATGCCATGCCAGCCCCACCCCCGGCACACTGAGCTGGCCATTGAGTCCGGGCATGGTGGTGCATGCCTGTAACCTCAGCGCGAGGGAGGCTGAAAAATAGGAGGATCAGTACGAGACTGAGCTGTGTAGTGAAATCCTGTACCAAATACATGAAAAATAATAAATAAAATAAAATAACCTAGTACTGCTAAAATTTTAGGGAAAACACCTACATGTTCATTCTCATATAGCAAGCTATTTTGTACTAGTTGGTCTTGAAATTGCACTACCTTTATACTTCATATATATACTTAGGATGAAATCTTAGGATGAAATCATATATATATATATATATATATATATATATATCAGTAAGCACACATACAAATATTTAAAAATGATGTTTATCTTCATTATCTGTAAGACAAAACTCATTGATAAAGTACCATATATGCAGACACAGATGAAGAGATTGGTAAGCAAATTATGGTTGGTAGAGTATGCTGAAATTATTGCATACGCATTAGATTACATTTTGGAAGACTTGTAATAACATAGAGGAAAGTCACTTTAATACATTCAGAGGAAGAGCAAGATTCAGAACACTGCATATAGTTTGATCTCAGTTTTCATAATGCAAATTTGTTTGAGCTGGAATAAAAGAGCATCTAGCTCAGCTATTTATCTGATAGGTGGGAGGTCAACACTGAGAACTTGTAAGTGGACCATATATCCCCAATTTGTCCAAAGAGATGAACCTCTCCTTGGACTGAAGATTGACACAAATGAGGAGCAAAATGTGGAATTAACCAGTTGTTTTGTCTACTTGTCATTGGTTTGATAAATGGGCTGAAGTGACTGGAGTCCGTGTGTTGGAGGAGCACATCCCAACGGCCATGCCAGAACAGAGCAGACACAACAAGCTTGTGGTCATTTTTCTGAGAACAGTAGGGCTGGTACTTCATTTCTACTCTTGACTGACAAGGTGTTGCCTAGCAGTTTGCACAGCATGGGTGAGAGAGCCAAGCTTGCTGGGATACAAATTCAGTGTTACCCAAATGGCTCCAAACTGAACTTTTAGGCAGTTTCTGCAGTGTGAGTTATTGACTAACTTTCCAAGAATCTAGAAAGCTTCTGCACAAGTTTTTCTTTAGACCATTTTTCATGCACACTTCTCTGAATTGTCCTTTGCCGGGTAGCATTTCACACTAAGGGAACACGGGTTTTGTTTTATTGCTTACTCGAAAAATTGTCCTGTGGTCTTCACTTTTCTGCTTGAAGGCTCCCAGTGAGTGACCACATCTTCTTTTCAGAGCATCCTATTTTAGTTTTTTTCTTTTGAATCATGTTTATTCTTATTTTACGAATGTGGGCTGACACAAACAGCACTTGGCACTGTGCAAAGACTGAGGGAAGAAAAGGATTTGCTGATAAAAGCCACAAGCTGGTCTCAGACTCAGCAACCTTCTAATGCTCAACTTTCAGCAGGTAAGAGTGGCTGTTTCACCTCATTTTTACCACCTCAAAGAAGATCTGTGCCTTTTCTTTGAAGTGGAAGTTTAGGTGGTAGCATTAATGAGTGAGCTATTTTCAAGCAGTAAAATATTGGGCTTCGTTGACTGAGGTCTGCCATCAGCGGAGGGACTTTGCATGCACATGCCACACACATGCACATGCAGACACACACACACACACACACACACACACACACACACACTCAAACCCTGCTGATCTGCTGACCCACAGCAGCCCACTGGAGCATAGATTTGTTATCCACGACAACTCCTCCTGACTCTGCTGCTCTCTGACTTGGCCCTCGGTGCTAAATGGCACTTCCACACCTCCCAGGCCTATAGATTTTTCAAATTCTGTTCTCACTAACCAAATCAAAACTTCCAAATGGAAAAACTATGCATAGTAAAGCATCCAGAAATGGTCACCTCAACTCACTACCGGGTAGAAACTGAACCTCCCTCACCCTTCTTCCTTCACCAGTGGTCCGAGCCCCTGCCTTCTCTCTCCTTCTCCAGTGATCCTTCCATTGTCAGCACCTGCTGGATGATCCCTATGCCACTTGGCTTCTCAATTCCTTCTCAACATGTAATCCACATAGTCAATTAGTTTGAGATTTTTTCCATTACCAGAAACAGTACTATGCCTAACAAAATCTTAAACTTCGAATTTGCCAATTATTTTTCTATGACACATTCTGCCCCTAATTCTGTGGCTCCCTTGAGTTCTCTCTCACATTACATTATTATATTTATGAACCATCTCCCTTTTAGCTCTTTTCTTTCCTGAGTTCAAGTCCCATGATGAATTTCAAGAATAATCTCCTTTGAGACACTTTCATTTATTTGCTCTCCTGTCTTTGTGTCATTTTTCCTTGGAAAACATTGATCATAATTAAAATAACTATAATCACATAACTTTTAAATGTACCTTGGCTCCTGAGCAAATACATTTTATAGGAGAAAATTAGGCAACCTTGTTAACTGTGTTCACTTCAAGTTTATGATCATAAATTTCAGCTGGGCATTCCTTATGGCAAGACTATCCCACGCACCTGTCTAGTAAATTAGATTTCCCTCTGAAGTCAAATACATTGCACTTAATTTTCTTTTTCCAATCTCCACTACACCTTCTCTCCTTTCTCCTGTTGATTTATCTCAGACCTCAAAGTTATTTGTTTATTTGATAGAGAGTCTTGTATGCAGTCCTGACTTCTAATGATCCTCCTATCTCAGCCTCGCCATTGCTAGGATTACAGGCATACACAGCCACGCTCTGTTTCTGGCCTGTACTGAGTGGCCTGGTGTTTTGGGCAGGCACGATAGGCAGTAACAGGGATCGAACTCAGGTCCTTGCACTTGCTAGGCAGGTGCTTAGATCACTGAGCTATCTCTCCAGCCCAGCAAATGTCTTTTTGTCTGGCATAATTTGTAGCCATGATTTGTCCATCAACTGAAAGTGTTAATTAATACTGGGTATTGCACCACCCCTTCCAGATCTAGCACAGGCCCCCAAGTGAGCGAGACCTTACACCACATTCTTGCAACCTCTCCACCCCTCTGGAGCCAGCCCAAGCTCCAGCCTGGAGAGTGTGTGGGAGAGCTTCCACATTCCCCTGCACTCCCTGGACTGCTCTGGATCCAACCCAGGCCCGCCACATAGGTGAGACCTTCCTCCATGCTCTGAGGACATCTCCACCCCTACCAGATACAGCTCAGGCCCTCTAGTAAGTGAGACTTTCCGCTGTGCTCTCAGGACCCATTCATTCCTCCCTCTTGAGCCAGCAGAAGCCCAGGCCCTGCAAATGTGTGGGAGAGCTTTCATGCTCCCCTGTGCCCCCTGGACCTCTCTGGATACATCCCAGGCTTGACATACAGGCTTGGGGTTAAACTGTACAGCTGAAGTACTTGCAGAGAAAGTAGGGGTCAGAACCACCCAGCTAATCCAGGAGCAGAACATCTTGCCAGAGGGGCACAACAGGTATACTACCAAGGACTGCAGCAAGAAGGAGCTGAACACAGTAGCCAGACCCAAGCCAGACACAATAGGATGAATTCAAACTGCATAGATCTGCACCCAAATATCAGTAGGTATTAAGGTTATAATTGCTCTACAATAAAGGTCAGAGGACAATGCCATAAAAAATGGCAAAAGAAGGAGCAAAATGCAACCTCAGGCCCCAAGCTCACCCAGAACAAGTACAGAGGACATAAGCACAGAAGAAATTGGGAATCATAGCTGAAATGTCTGAATCAATAGCGTCTGAAGTAAAGAAACACAGTACAGAGGTATAGAGGAAGTCAGATCAGAAATAACCTCTAAAATAAAAAAAGAAATCTCTGAATTAATAGTATTTTAAGTAAAGAATCAAACGCTGAAACATATGGAGAAATTAGATCAGAAATAATCTGTGTAGTAAAAGAATTAATAACTGCTTCTAAAGAAGACACTGATAAAAAAAATAGAGGAGATTAGAACAGTGACAGATTCCTTGAATAAGCAACACAGGAAAGAAGTAGATCACATGAAGCAGAGTCAAAGAGATATAGAGGAACTTAAAATCTCAATCATAAGTTTGCAAAACTGTTTAAGTGAAAGTGAAGGTAGAGTTTCAGATCTTGAAGACACCATCACAGCTAGTGAAAGGGTAAAAAAAGATCTCTTAAAAACAACGAGGATGCAGGAAAAAGTAATTTATCACCTGCAAGATGAACAATGTGCGACTAATAGGCATCAATGAGAAAGAAAGACTCAATACAAATGACATAAAAAGAATATGGGCAGAAATAATAGCAGAAAACTTCCCAAATATGAAGAAACAATCTGACATTCAGGTAACTGAAGCATAAAGAACTCCAAATAACTTCAACCCAATTAAAAACACACTGAGAAATATAATAGTCAAGATCCCAGAAATCCAGCACAAGAACAAAATACTGAAAGACTCTAGAGAAAAGAAACAGATCACATTTAAAAGAAAACCCATCAGAGTAATGGCAGACTTCTCTTCACAAACCATGAAGGCAAGAAGAGCATAGAGCAGAGTACTTCAAGTCCTCTATGAAAACAAAACCCATCTCAGACTACTATACCCTGCCAAACTCTCTTTCAAGTTTGATGGAGAAGTGAAATACTTCCATGACAAAGAACAACTAAAGAATTTCATGATGACAAAGCCAACCTTACACAGGCTACTGAAAGATGTTCTAGAGAGGGACCAAAATGATCAGAACTCCACAAACAAGAACAGAAGAAACACAATAAATGTGCCAAACAATTAAACACAGGACAAAAAGGAGTAAACATCAGCAGGTAAATAATACGTTAATTGTAAGTCAATACATCTCAATTATAATCATCAATGTAAAGGAACTCAATTCACCAATAAAAAGAAATAGACTGGCACAGTGTATTAGGAAACAAAATCCAATGATATGCTATATACAAGAAACACACTTAACTCATAAAGAAGTTCATAGGATGAAAGTCAAAGGATGGAAAACAATAGTACATGCCCCAGCACCTCAGAAAAAGCAGGGGTAGCAATCCTGTTCACAGACAGTCTAAACTTCAAACCAAGAATGATCAAACAAAATAAAGAAGGCCACTATATACTGGGGCAAAACAGGGGAACATTTCAAGAGGAAGAGGTAACACTCATCAATACGTATGCACTAAACACGGGAGCACCAAGCTATGTAAGATAAATCTTAATGGACATGAAAAATCTAATATCCAATACCACAACCTTAACAGGAGACCTTAACACCCCCTTATGTCCACAAGATAGGTCAAGCAGACAAAAAATTAGCAAAGAAGTAGCAGAACTGAACCTGAACTTGGAACAAATGTATTTAGTGGACATACACAGAGTGAATACACATTTTTTTTCAGCTGCATTTGGATAATTTTCAAAAAAGACCACATACTAGTCTATAGGTCATGCTTAAGTAGATGCAAGAAAACAGAAATTAATCCATGCCTATTATCTGACTACAGTGCAATGAAACTGGAAATAAATGACAAGAGAAAGAAGAAAAATCCCATAAATACATGGAAATTAAATAACACCCTACTCAGCAACCAATGGGTCATAGATGAAATTAAACAAGAAATTCAACAATATCTACAGTTCAAAGAAAATTCAACCACAACTTATTGGAATTTGTGGGATGTGATGAAAGCAGTTCTCAGAGGGAAATTTATAGCTCTGATCTCATATATTAGGAAACAGAATGGGAACAAATAAACACCCTAATGCTGCACCTCCAACATATAGAAAAGGAGGAGCAAGCCAAATCCAAAGACCAAAGATGGAAAGATGGGTAGAGATTAGTTCATTTGAGATGAAGAAAACTGTTCAAAGAATTATCAAATCAAAAAGCTGGTTCTTTGAAAGAATACATAAAATTGAAAAACCTCAACTAACCTCATCAAAAAGAGGAAAGAAAAAAATTCAAATGCAAGCAATAAGGAAAGAGAAGGGTGTAATTACCACAGACCCAGTGGAAATTCAGAAGATTATTAATAGTTACTTTGAGAGTCTATACTCAAACAGAATAGAAGGCACAAAACAAATGGACAGATTCCTATGAAGGTACAAATTACCAAAACTGAATCAAGAAGATATAACAACTCTCAATAACCCAATAACAGCCAATGAAATGCAAATAGTAATAAAAAAACTACCAACAAAGCAAAGTCCAGGTCCTGATAGATTCACAGCTGAATTCTACAAGAAATTTACAGAAGATATAATTCCTATATTTCTCAGACTCTTCAATGAAATTGAAAAGGGAACAGTCCTCCAAAAATCACTCCTGGAGACAAGTATTATACAGATACCAAAAGCAGGGAAAGACACAACTAAAAAAGAGAACTACAGGCCAATCTCCCTCAAGAACATTGATGCAGAAATCCTCAATAAAATCCTAGCAAATGGAATACAGCAAATCATCAAGAAGATTATAAACCATGACCAGGTAGGATTCATCCCAGGGAAGAAAGGATGGTTCAATATTTACAACTCTATAAATACAATACACTATATCAATAGAGTAAAAACTACAAAACCACATGATCATCTCAATTGATGCAGAAAAGGCTTTTGAGAAAGTCCAACACTTGTTCGTGTTCAAAGTCCTACAGAAAATTGGAATAGAAGGCTTCTAATTCAATCTGATAAAAGCCATCTGTGACAATCAAACGGATAACATAATTCTAAATGGAGAAAAACTGAAATGTTTTATGCTCAGCTCTGGTACAAGACAAGGATGTTCTCTATCACCCCTCCTATTCAATATAGTTCTGGAAGCATTAGCTAGAACCATTAGACAAGAGAGAGAACTAGAAGGAATATGAATAGGCAAAGAAGTTAAATTATCATTATTTGCAGATGGTATGATACTTTACTTAGAATATCCAAGAAACAACACTAAGAAGCTACTAGAATTGATACACAAATTCAGTACCATAGCAGGATACAACGTCAATACCCAAAAGTCAATAGTATTCCTCTAAATTGAGAGGAAAATTAGATTAAAAAATACCTTTTGCAATAGCACCACAGAAAATGAAATACCTCAGTATTAATCTAACTAAAGAAGTCAAAGATCTTTTCAAGCAATACTACAGTACTCTGAAAAAAGAGATCATAGAGGATTTCAGAAAATGGAAAGATATTCTCTGCTCCTGGATAGGAAGAACCAACATTGTGAAGATCGCCATACTTCCAAAATTGCTGTACAGATTTAATGCAATCCCTATCAAAGTACCATCAACTCACCTCATGGACCTAGAGAAATCATTGCTAAAATGAACTTGGAACCAGAAAAGACCTAGAATATCAAAGGCAATCCTGGCCAACAAAGACAAGGCAGGAGGCATTACAATTCCTGACTTGAAATTATATTACAAAGCTACTGTGATAAAATCAGCATAGAACTGGCAACAAAATAGAGCTGAGGATCAATGGGATAGATTAGAAGATGCAGAGGCTTCTGTGAACACACTCAGTCACCTTGTCTTCCACAAAGGGGCCATACATGTTCACTGGAAGACCGATAGCCTCATTAACAAATGATGCTGGAACAACTGGCTCTCTACATGCCAAAAACTAAAACTTGATCCAGATCTGTCACCATGCACTAAGCTAAAGTCAAAATGGCTTAAAGATGTAAACATCAAAACAGAAACACTAAATCTCCTTGAAGAGAAGGTAGGAGGAACTCTTGAAGACATAGGGGTAGGCAAAGAGTTCGTGAACAAAAATCAAATTGTATGGGTAATACTTGAAAGAATTAACAACTGCCACGTCCTCTTATGCAGAAGTTTTTGTACTTCAAAAGAAATTACCGACAAAGTGAAAAGACAACCCACAAATTTGGAAAAAATCTTAACTAATAAGCAGTCAGACAAAGGTCTGCTCTCTAGAATTCATAAAGAACTTAAAAATATTAGGGCCCCAAAACTTAAAGACCCAGTCCAGAAATGGGCATCTGAGATGAACAAACACTTCTCAGAGGATGAAATTAAAGGAGTGAATAAATATGTGAAAAAAAGCTCTACATCACTAATCATCCATGAAATGCAAATTAAAACAACACTAAGATACCATCTCACCCAAGAAAGAATGGCTATCATAAACAAATCAACTAACAGAAAATTTTGAAGAGGCTGTGGGGGAAAAGGAACCCTTCTCCACTGCTGATGAGAATGTAGACTGGTGCAACCATTATGGAAATCAGTGTGGAAACTCATTAAAAAATTAGGCCTGGAAATGCCATTCAAACCAGCATCCACCTACTGGAAAGTTTCCCAGTAGAACTAAAAATGTCATATCACAGTGATATATGTGTGCCTATGTTTATAGCAGCATAATTTGTGATAGCCAAATTTTGGAAACAACCAAGATGCCCGTCACCTGAAGAATGGATGAAAATGATGTGGTATTTTTATACAATGGAGTATTACTCAACTATAAAGAATGATAAACTCAAAGCCTTCATATTTAAGTGGATGCCACTTGAAGATATACTCATAAGTGAAATAAACCAGACCCACATGTGTAAATATAGTCTCCCTAGTGTAAGAACTCAGATGTAGAAATAAAATTAGAAGGGTATAACACAATTAAAGGAAAGTGAGAAGTTGAGGATCAGACCACAAAGAGAGGGCAAGGAAAAAAGTTAGGAAATATGACAGGGCAAAGCCATAAAGTTATATGCACAAGATGCTTAAGGCAATGATTCTAAGAATCTTCAGCAGGTTCAAAACTAGCAGTGAATTGGTAGGATTCTCACCCTGACTAACTATATACACTGATACCTGTGAACTAAACAACTGCACTGAAGATAGCAATGTGTAATAGTAGGGTCATGCTTGGAATGCCTGTCATTCTGGTCTTCTAAATGTGTATTGCTTGTCATGACATACCAATTACTGCCATACTGTCTCTCAAGTAAGTGTTTATTTTTTAAAAAGGGTGATAAATGAAAACAAGAGTCAAGAAAAAAAATGTCACAGGACTGTCCCTGTACAATGCTGTATATGGTTAGCTTTCTAAACTTCTGTGTAAAAATATGTAATTGTTTATTCCTACTTTTTAAAATATTTTTTATTTTTTAATTTTTTTCTTCATATTCTGTAGGGACTTGAAGGTTAACATATCAATACCTGATGGAAAATACTTGTTCCATGTTATGCCTAAGATGTTTAATATTCAAACAGATAGTGAGGTTAAGCTTAACTGCCTATGTTGTAGGGTAATAACAATAAGCTTCCCTTTTGGAGGGTTAACAACCTAAGTTTGCAAAACAAAAATTAGAGAAAAAGAATGGCTGCAAGGACAGCCAACATTTTGGCCCTAGCCTTTCAAGGTCAATGAAGACTCAAGACATAAGAGAACCTGTACTATAGCATCATGTAATTCAGTTGTGTTCCAAATTTTCTGATCAAGGAGATTATGGGACCAAAGAGGAAAGTGATCTATGCTGTAGAGTGTGCCTAAGGAGAGTCACATGGAAAGAAAACATTTTCTCAGTCTTTCACAGATAGCAAATTGGTCAAGCAATGGCTCTGACTCATTCACACGGCTCATACCGACAAAGGATCTACAAACTGCGGTACAGGGTTTCAGGGTAAATCTTGAGGAGATTTGACTGACCTCACCAGATACAAAAGATACATTTCTTATGTAGGTCTTGCTTTATCTTGGTCTTAATCATCTTGCAGAAAATTATTAAAACTATGTATAAAAAGTAAAGCCATATTAATATACTGAGCTGCAAAAGGCTCAAGACATTGCCAGTCTTATGGAAAACACACTACTATTATGGACTACTAGACTATATTGGAATATTTTGCTGAATTCATGCACCTATAATATTTAAATGACAATGGAATACTCTTCTCTGACAAAACTAAACAAAAAAGGAGGAAACAAATGAACAACTATTTTGTATTTGTACATTCAAAATAGCATAGATATACAGCTACATTGTCTTAATTCAATGAATAGAAAGACTTGTTCTAATAGTGTTTGTGGACAGGATATCATGTCTGCATCTGTACAATGAATAACCACTAAGACAACAATATGCAATGTATTAATTATTACATTAGATTTGTTTTTTCTTTTTGTGGTACCAGGGATTGAACTCAGGACCTTGAGCTTGCCAGGCAAGCACTTATTCCACTGAGCTGTCACCCCAGACCCTACAATGTATTAATTATTGAAACTATGCTAGTAATTGGTTTTGAAACTGCCTCATTGTTATTTGTTTCTCAATAAAATTATTTTTAATGAATAAATAAAAAAGCCAAAACATAAAAAAACAGGGTATCATGAAAATAATTGTAACCAATATATATATTAATCCATACAAATTATTTCCAGGGTTAAGGTATAATTATGTTTCATCTTTTTAAAGTAGATTGAAAATTTAGAGATACTTTTAAAATTCATCTGCAGCATTCCTAGAATTTTTACATTTTTCCCCAATCTTTTATATGACCTATAACAATGTGATAGGAGCTTTTTATGCAACTTGTTTTTAAAAATGTCTTCCTAAACATTTAGCTGAGGTTTCATTTAAAAGCTATTTCTCACACAGTTTATTTATTTTATACAATATATTTTGAAATGACACAATCACAGTAGTGAGTATGGCAGGCTGTGTTAGCCTGCTAGAGCTGCCATAACAAAATACCACACTTATAAATGAAATATACCTTTGCCCTGTGTCCTTCTCTACCTGATCCTCTATTTTTCTTCTCCTTACTTCCCTCAAAAGCTCACTATGTCCACCATCTGCTCCCTCATACATGTTTCTTGGTCCTTGATATCCACTCCAATTATGCATTCCCCCCAGAAGTCCAAGTGTACGTAAATATCCGAGGTTCTTAATTAAAGGTTTCTTAATTACTTCCACCTTGCCAAATCCAATAGGCAACTTTTCTGTTTTCCTTTGAATTCTCATCACATGTCTGCATCCAGTTACTCTCCTCATTTAAAAACATTTTATCTCTGATTCTGTGATATATCTTTTTCCTGACTTTTTCTTACTGTCAGAATAGATGTCTATCTTGTTTGTCCATTGCCCTATTCTCAGTCTTCTCCTCATCTCTGCTTGTATTCTCTTTCTAAGGTGATTTTCATTCCATTCTGTGGCTTCAGAATGCACTGTCATATTATTAATTCTCCCATGTCTTTTGGCTTGATCTCATCTCTCATAAAGAGACTCAGATATCTAACAGCCTACTCAACCTTTTCACTTGGTTATCATTAGTTTCATGAAATGTAAAGGGACTAGAAAGAATCCTTGTATTCTCTTTCATCAATAGCATGGAATATCTTCTTCTTTGTAACTTCTCTGTGATAATAATGAATCTATAATATAACCAGCTGTTCAAGACAATCATTTAGGGGCCTGGGGAATGAATAAGCACTTGCCTGGCAAGCACAAGGGCCTGAGTTCAAAACCCATGTTCCACCAAAAAAAAAAAAAAAAAAAAAAAAAAAAAAGAAAAAAACAAGATAATAGGTTAATAAATTGTGTATTATTACTTTTAATTAATTACTCAGTACAAGATAATGGAATTTAATTATCTAAACATTAGCACAAACATTTCTTTTCAGTGAACTAAGAGTAAGAGAATTAAGTAGTATAATTATCTTAACTATCATATATATACTTTTTCTTTTCCCTTTTTTCCCTTCCCCCACCCCCAGGTTTGTTCTCTCTCTGTCTGTCTCTTGTCACTTTCCTTTTTTTGAAATTTCACATTTTACATTATCTGTCTTATGTTTTAGATCTTAGTTACTCTTTCAACTTCACACAGTAGGGAGATAGTATGCTGTTTATACATGTGCATCTGGTT
>NW_004524761.1:1383747-1397431 GCF_000260255.1 Octodon degus | reverse complement strand
CATTTAGGAGCCAGTCCTATTTAAGTTTCTCTCTCTCTCTCTCTCTCTCTCTCTCTCTCTCTTCTTTCTCTCACATTCATCCATCAAGATGTACAGTCAGTTTTTTTTCCAAAATCTATTCTGAATCCTATCCTACCAATTTTTGACATCTCCTGATTATGACTCTTGTTGAAGCCAATCGACTCTGATCCCTCAAGTTACCTCCAATATTTCTAAATCTTGGAGTACTCTTTCTAAAGATATTTGTGTAGTTGCCTTTTATATATTCACTCAATTTTCAGCTCTCAGGTCACCTTCTAAGAAAGGCCACCCCTGATCATGCAATCTCTACTCAACACTTCATCTTTTATGGAGCCTATGTCAGTGCCACATAATATCAGTTTATCTGCTTATTTATGAGATTTATTTTCTGTCTCCTCAATGGCACACAATTTTGATTATAAGCTTTTTGTTCTGTATGCCTTACACACTATTTTATATTACAGTTCCTAGACAAATGACCTGATATCAGAGGTTCATGAGAAATATTTCTTTCCTCATTAGATGAATGTAAAGGATTTATTACTATCTCATGTATACATTTCCTAAGAGTAGGAAAAACCTTATGCCAAAGGAATTTCATTTTGTACATGGAGTTGAAGGAATACTGGGGCAATGGAAAAGTAGAGGTTTCTTGGCCTGAGACAGTGAGACCAAGGATGTGTTCCTAGTTTGCTTGTTTGTTTTTACTTTTCTCATTGTGGGAGTCCAGTTCTGATGAGCTGGTGACTTAGACTTTAGGTAGGCCTTGCAGTCTTTCACAGTTTTCTCCAGCTTTCTGCTTGCTCTCCCCCAGGTCTCCTCCCCAAGTGTTCTTCAGAATCATTTATGTAATTTGTGATGCTCAATGCAAAACAGAAATGTGAAAATTCTTGTTCAAATCTATGAATCATTTCAATATGGTGACAGCAAAATATAGAACCAAGGGTGGATCACTTCTAAATATAAGGTCATAGGTGACTGTGTTGGTCACATGACCAGGAATCCATCATTTCGGCCTCTACTACCCTGGGCTACATACCTAGTTTCTCTGCCATGTACCACCAATACCCTTAAACCTCTCCTCAATCCTAGTTTCACTTCCCATTCCTACTGCAAATGCAGATCAACTTAGTGTGAAGTGAAACATTGGAATGGAAGGAATAATGGGCCCAGTAACTTGGAGCTTACAAAATCAGGCAGTGAGGATGGAACACAAAGAAATCTGGCAGTGGGATATCTAAAAAGCTTGTTCACAGTGTGGCAGGTAGCAATCATCCTGTAGCTTAAAAGTCTCTGAATTTTATTAGGTCTTTACCATTCTTCAAGTTAGTTTTGTTCATAAAAGGGATTAGACACATTGGAATATGTGATGCTTTGTAGTAGCTAATTAGCTTGACATTTATTATGACCATGAACTTAGTGCTTTAAAAAGTACTGCCTAGGGGTGGGGAATCCATCTTTTATTCCAAATTCACTGAGTTCAACTTCCTTAATCTGAACAAGATCTGAGCTGTACTAATTTCGGCATCTCTTCGCCAGTTTCTTTCCACTGGGAGAGATTCATTCTGAAACTGAGGTCATGCACAAGGAATGAGGCAAAGCTCATTGCCAGAGAGGCTGGAATTTGGCTATTTGCAGCATTTAGATAAAACAGCAGAAATGAAGCAAAATACTAAGCCAACTGGAGAAAATCATATGGACCCAGAAGCATTTTATCTGTTTTGTTTGTTTGTTTTATTTTTTCTTTCAGTGGCTATCTTATTCGACATGTTCATTGTAATTTTTTTCCTTTCTTTTTGGCATTTTTTTTTCAAATGACATGTTACAGACACAATACTTTCAGTTTTCTTGAAGTTATCAGTGAACCACATTTTCATATAAAAAACAAACTTTCTTCTCTTCAGAACATCATAGCTGCCTTTCTTCTCTTCTTTGACTTCCCAGCAATGCTTTTTTAAACATAGTCTGGCTCTGACCTATTTTGGTGACTTGGATTGCCATGGAGATGTCTGAATTCCTAATTTAAAATATCTTCAGCCCAGCTCAAACTACCCATTTACTTTAACTATAAAAGCTGACACTGACTTTTTTTGTTAGAGTCAAAAGCTGTAATGCAAATTATTTGAGATGACATTGAGATGCGGCAATCACATCTTGGTGCCATCTGTTCTTCCACAAACTTTAGTTCTAAAATAGAGGAAATGATTCTGTCTCATTGACAATGACCTGTGCCTGCTGTGACTGCTTAGATCTCAAACCTTCAAGTTGATGTCCACAGTGTGAGTTCCTTCTCTGGTCTTCCTTGGTGGAGTGTTAGTTGACGGATCTACCAGTAGCTCAAGTACCATGAGCTTCAGTTTTTTGTGATACTAAACACAGTGTTCTTTTCAGCAGGTTAGACCCCATTCATCACAAAACAGAAAGAAATCTTAGTTATAAGTAAGCAAATAATGATAAAACATTTTAACTAGATAACAGCAGAGGAAAGTTCCTGGAAATGTCACAAATCTCCAACTGAACCCTTGAATCAGAAGCAGATGCCAGTGAGATAAGCAGCCAGGCACAGCCCCTTGCCTCTCCTACTCCCTGTTCCTCACCCTGCCCCTCTCTCTGCTCATTTACTCAATGGTAGGCTGTAAGAGAGTGTGGTCCCAATGCCAGACTTTCTGTGTTTAAATCTAAGTCTTCTAGCTTCAGTTTTCTCTTCTATAAAGTTTTTCAAAAGAATATCCATCTTGTAGTGTTGTTTTAAAGGATGAAAACTGGCTTGCACAACATTTTGAATCTAGTAAGAACCTATGAAATAAAGCATCACCTGGTTGACATGTCAGGGTATAGCAACCTGTGGTCTGATTTTGTTATTTCAAGTCTAGAGCTCTCTGTGTATTGACTTGTTTTACTGTGTGTTGATTCCATATTCTTGGGGTGGGGAGTCTCTCCTGCTCCAGGTGTCAGTAGCTAAAGAAGGTGGTTTAGGGCAATACTAACAGGAGCTAATACTGTTTTCAATGACTGGCACTGACACACTGCTATTAATTCATAGCAATCCTTAGTAGTTATGGTCATAAATACTATTTGTAAAATGAGAGCCCACAAGATAAACTATAGTAACAGGGCTGATAATAAAAGAATCAGAATTTAAGTGCAGGATCCATGACCTTAAGCATCTTATTGCAGGCTCACTCTCAGAGAGGAGAACAAGAAAGATTCGAAGAAGACAAGATTATTACAGAGAGAGAAATATGACTCTCCTCACTTATTGAGGAGAAATTTGAGACCATCAACTATGGCACAATCCAGCAGTCTGTCTGTAAGACCTGTTGTTAAATCCTGATAAGACCTGGGTCTCCAAAATTAGAATTATTTGAGTCTGAGTCTCCATAGCCTTTGTGTTAGGTGCTAGAATTATAGAGTGATTCAATATTACTGAGTCATATCTCATGAAATTTGCATATTTAAACTCTTAAATACAAGTATCTATAAGCATTTGTTAAAAGTTCTCTAAATACATTATGCATCCATATGTGAATATACTTCGGGAATGGATACAAAATATAGAACATCTGCATCTAGGCGGTGGGCCAAGCCCACTGAAACTATGGGAACTGAAACAGACAAGAGGTTCTCCACAGGAGACCCTAAAATAGAACAAAGAAAGTTGTGATAAGCACATTCCCTCCTGCTACATCCAGGTAAAAATATTTGGTGATGTCCCTGGACAATGTATCCCATCACTAGCAGGTAGAACTCAGTAGTTAAAAGCCTGTGACAAAAAAAAAAAAAAAAAAAAAAAAAAAAAAAAAAAAAAACTTTTGTACTCAGGAGACAGAATGCTGAATTAGTTTAAGGGAAAAGGTAACATAGTTGGGCAGTTGGAGTGGGTTTTTTTGTTTGTTTGTTTGTTGGATACCAAAGATTTAACTCAGGACCTTGAACTTGCATGGCAAGCAGACCATTCTGCTACTGAGCTACCTCCCCATTCCCTTGGGGTGAGTTCTCAGCCATAATTCTCTGACATCATTGGCAGGCTAACCTTTGCAAACCTATTTTTGTTATTTTTTCATCACCAGGACAAACTACCCAACATCTACAACTTAAGGAGGAAGAGGTTTATTTGGACTCTTCAATGTGTGCTCAGCTGGCACCAAAGCAGCAGTGGCATGGTGTGGGTGGCTGTTCATCCCCTGGAAAGCAGAGAAAAGAGAGGAGAGCGAGGGAGGGAGCCACAGCAGTGATCCACCTCGAAGGCCCACCGCTGAGCAGCAAGTGAGCTCATCAGTGGACTAATCCATCGACAAGTATACCGCCCCGACCCAATCAAGTCGTCAACACATGAGGCATCGGGGGACACTTTAGATCTAAATCATAACAAATAATTTATATGATTTTCATTATACGTCAAGAAAAATTTTCCATATTTTGTGTTCTGCTATTGCGCATTCTTCTTGGTGGGCAAAAGCATTGCATATAACTAAGTCCCAGTTGCGGAAGGCAGAAGCTGCCTGCATGGCAGAGGAAGCTTGGTTTCGGTTAGCTCCCAGCCTGTATCTGCACTTGATATTGTCCACATAGCCTCATCTGTTTTTGACTGAAGTTACAAGAATAGAAACTTGGCTTTGTCATAAAGTCATAAAACTCATTTCATTTTGGTCTTAAAGAAAGCCAAGTGAGGCCAGAAATTTAGCAACTTTTAATAAAAATATATTTTGATCTAAAATAAGGAAATGATTTCAAATCATACTCTCCAGCTGACTTCATGGGTTCTTTGGATGGAGGTTAATTGCCCAATTTCATTAAGAATAAAAGTAAAAACAGGTGTCTATAAGAGTATAACTTATCTAAATGATAGACAAGGAAGAATAATGAATCCTAAAATGCCTTTCATTCCTTCATGGATTGAAACAACCAGCAACTCTCAATGTTCCCTCGGAGGCATATTCAGTTCAAGGTTCCTTAGGAATCAGTAATATTTCATATTCCTAAGGTTTTGGTCTTCTATTTTCCCACTGCACAAGACACTGAAGGACGCCTGTACAAGAAACCACACCGAATCAGTGACAAGTAGTCTCTTTGTTCTCAGAATTTCTAGAAATTTCTCAGCAGGAGTCCTTTTGCTAAACTGGTGGAAAGAGGCTCAGTCTAGAAAGCAAAATTTAGGGACCCTACAAATGTCACAGTGTTTCTCCTTAGGGAAGACGCCACACTTACTCTGAAGCCAGTTCTGCATCACCAGTCATATACATTATCTAGAAGCAAGATAGATTAACTCAAATTTGCTATGGTCCACTGTGATATGCATGAGGTAAATACTGCCTATATTGGGCATAAGTCATCTACTTGTGTAATTCCATTCCACAATTACAGCAATTGTTTGGATAGATCTTATTGGTATTACATTCCACATTTCATAGTTGAGAAGCTGAAACTCAAAGATGTATGCCACTCTTGCCATGACACAGAGCTCTAGAGGCTGTCTGATATTGACTTATTGTTTTAAATGATGTTTTCTGTTTCTGTTTAAATCATTGTTCTACAACCCTAGGGTGTCTGATTCATTAAAAATTTAAGCCAGCTCCCTGGAGTTTTTCTTCAACTTTTACTTTTCTTTAACACACGTTTGTAGTACCTAATGATTCTATTCCTCTTGTGGAATTGGTAAATATATATAACACATTTTGGTTCTTTGTAACCCCTTCTGTTTCTCCTCTCCCTCCACCTTTTGATCTCCCTTCCATTTGTAAAATATCTATATCATTATCTCCTATTTCTATATTTTATTATGCTTTTTATTTGTTTTGGGTTTCTCATAAGATAAGCCATAAAATACTTATGCTTGTGAGTCTGATTTATTTCATTTGCCATCATGGTCTGAAGGTACATTCATTTTCCTACAAATGACCCAAGCTTATCTTTCTTCCCTACAGTGTATAAACACTACATTTTCCTTATCTGTTCATCTGCTGGTGGTTGTATAGGCCACTCCCAAGATTTAGGTAATGTGTTATGAATTGTACTGCTATAAACATAGGTATGCATGTATTGCTGTGCTGTGTTTCACTTTAGGGAGATTCCTAGAAAAATAACTTGGTGAAATAAAATTTAGAATTTTTTAGTTTTTTGAGAAATCTCCATATTGATTTAGATACTGGTTATATTAGTTTTCACTTTGCCAATAGTGGAGAAGGGTTCCTTTTCCCTGAAGCCTTGCCAGCTATTTGATATCATTTGACTTCTTGATGATAGCCATCCTTTCTAGAGTAAGATGAAATCTCAGTTTTCTCTTAATTGGATTTTTCTAGTGGCCAGAGATGTTGAACATTTTTTCATGCATTTATTGGCTGCTGCTGATTCTTGTTGTTGTTAATTGTTGTTGTTCTCCTCCTCCTCCTCCTAATCATCATCATCATCATCATCATCATCATCATCATCATCATCATCATCATCTATTCATTTCAGTTGTCTATTTATTGATTGGATCTTTTATTAGAGAAGCCTGAGTTTTGGGTGTTATTTATAAATTTTACAACTAGCCTTTTGCCTAAAGATACTAGTCTTTAGATACTAATCTTGGCTCTTTTTTTTTAACCATTCTGTACATTGTCTCTTTATTCTGTTGTTTTCTTTACTGCACAGAAGATTTAGAATTTCATATGATTCTGATCATTGTTTCTTGATACTAATTCTTGCACCATTGGAGTTCTGTTCAAAAAATCATTGCCTGTGCTTATGTCTTGAAGAGATTTACCTATTTTTATCTTCCAGCTGATTAAATGTTTTTGTTTTAACATTTAGATCTTTATCCACTTTAATTTTAGTTTAGTACATGGAAAGATATATTGGTCTAGGTTGTCTTCTGCAGGCAGATAGTCATTTTTCCTGACACCGTTAAAGAGGCTATCTTTCTTCTTCTGTATGTTTTTGGCTCTTTTGTCAAATATCAGAGAACTGATTATGATAGGGCTTGTTTATGCATTCCCTATTCTTTTCCACTGAGCCTCATGCCTGTTTTTGTGCCTATACCTCATTGTTTTATCATTAATATAACTTCACATATGAGTTTATGATGCCTTTTGATTCATACAGGATTATTTATGCTCTTCTGGGACTTTTTTGATTCCAAATGAATTTTGGGGTGTTTCCTTCTAGTTATGTAAGGAATTTTGTAGTATTTTTATTGAGATCTCTTTAAACCTACATATAGATTTTGGAAGTATGGTCACTTTGACTATATTGGTTCTGCCTGCCCAAGAATAACAGACATTATTCCATTTTCTGGAATATCCTATTTGCTCCTCATTTTCAGCATATTGTTCTTTGTTTTAGAGGTATTTTGAATTTTCTGTAGATTCTTTCCTAAGTATTTAATTGTTCTTGGTGGTATTGTGAATGATATTGTTTTCCTAATTTCTTCCTTAATGAATTCATTATTTATGTACAGGAAGGCTGTGGATTTTTTGGTGTTGATTTTGTATCTTGCTACATTGTTGAATTTGGTTATTAATTCTAAGAATTTTTTGGTGGAATTTTTTAGTCTTCTCTGTAAAGGATCATGTCATCTGAAAATAATGATAATTTGACTTTTTCATTTTCTGTATCTTGCCTAATTGCTCTGGCTATGTTTTGAGTACTGTGTTAAACAGGACTGGTAGTAGTAGACATCCTTGTCTTGTTCCTGATTTTAGAGGGAAAGCATTAATTTTCTCTCTTATTTAATATAATGTTGGCACTTGGTTTGTCATAAGTAGCTTTTATCAGATTGAGATAAGGTGCTTCTGTGCCTAGTTTCTTAAGTGTTTTATGATAGGTGTTATATTTTGGCAAAGGCCTTTTTCTGCAACTGTTTAGATGATCATGTGGTTTTGTGTTTGCTTCTGTTTATATATTATGTTTATTGATGGCTGTGTGTTGAACCATCCTTGCATCCTGGATGAAGCCTATTTTGCCACAAAGTATGACCACAGCTTTATAATATGTTGCATTCTGTTTGCCAGTATCTTGTGGAGTTTTGCATCTAGGTTCATAAAGGAGATTGGCCTATAGATACCTTTTGTGAGTAGATTCTTGTCTGCTTCTGGAATCATGGTGTATCTGGGTTATAAAAATAGAGGGCAAGAAAATGAAGAAGCAAAATAAATTAGAAGCCATGAGACATGCTGAGTTAGGCCTGGGGGCTGGAGAAAACTGGAATTCCAGAGAGGTCACCTTCACATCCTTCAAATTTTTCAGGGTCCCTTGTTCCACTTTCCCCAGGCTAGTTAACTCTAACATGTAGTCTTTGTTAACATTCTGCTTTCAATAATAACAACAATAATAGCCCCAGTGTAACCAGCACTTATGTGCCAAGCATAGTGTGTGACTTTTACAAATCTACTAAAAAATTCTGTTAAATAGGCATTATTTGATTATCAGTTTGTATATGGAAAACTGAAGCACAGTGAGGTTGGTTCTCTTGTTTAGTTTAATAGTCTAGACCAACATTTGGACTTAGCTGAAAAACTTCTGATCCTTTGCACTCCCCACACAAAGTCTTTTCTTCTTTTCTCTTCATTCTATTCAAGTCTTAGGACTTGAACAAAGGGATGCTCTGTCACTGAGATATATTTTCAGGCTTTTTAGTTTTTATTGTGAGATCAGGCTTTATAAAATGCACAAGTTAGACTTAAATCCTCCAGTCTTATACTCCTAAATAGCTGGGAGTACAGGTGTGCACTACAACACCCACCTCTTTTGACACCTCCTGATGCCACTACTGTTCACTGGCAGAACTATCACCTACATCATCGCCATCATCACCATCTCTTCCATTTATTGAGCTGTGCAATCTCAACCTTTCCAGATTTTTTAAAGCATTTTGCACATTATTAAATTGTTTAATTATTACAGTCTCATGAAGTATATTTATTACCCCCATTTTAAAATCAAGGGTGGCAGAGCCATATTTTAAGTATGGGCACTCTGGTTCTAAACCTACTGATAATTCTTTTTTTTTTTTTCCAGAACCTGGGATTAAACTCAGGCCCTTGCACTTGCCAGGCAAGTGCTTATTCTACTGAGCCATCTCTCCAGCCCCTAACCCACTGATAATTCTTTGCCAGTGTATCACCCTGCAATGACTTCATGTATTATCCTTTGCAAAAAAAAAAAAAAAAGTTATATTATTTAAGACTTACTACTGCCATTTCAGCTAAGGAATATTCTCATTGAATGAAGGAATAAATTGAGGCTTGGAGCTATGGCAAGCTCAAGTCCAGCCAGCTGATCAGCAGCAAAAAGAACTAAGCCAGATCTGTCTGATTTTAAGTCTAGGGATTTTTCTGTCATGACACAACTGCTGGCAATGACTGTCACCCCATCCTGCTATCTTGCTTCTCATCCCCACCTCAGGTATCCCTTCTGTAACATGTCTCTCACCATATTCAAAACCCTCAAGTATGTCCTCAGTCTAGCCTCCTATCACCTAGTCTTTGATTTGAAATCATCATGAAAATTAATTCATAAAGTTAAGTATTATCTTGCCAAGAAAAAAAACCTAATACCACATGGAATTTAAATTGAAGAATAAACACTTTAAAAGTAGATAATAGTTTCAAGAATATTTACCTATGTCAAAATTTATCAAATTATATACTTAAAATATGTGCAATTTCTTCTGTCTATTATATTGCAATAAAATGTGTGTGTGTGTGTGTGTGTGTGTGTGTGCGCGTATTTGAAGTAGGGCTTCATGTAAGTGATGAGCCAGCAGAATAGGAATCACAAAGATTTCCAAGGGCTGTATGATCTTACCATAGATCTGATTGATCATAAAGGAGGTCCATTCTTTCCCCTCTCTTAAGTCAACTTGGCTTTAGCAGCCAGTTCAAAGTCTGATTTCAACCTAACCCTGTTTATGTTCTTCCATCAACTTCTTTCCAAGAAGGAAGTGGTAGGCAAGCCTAGCCTCATGTACTGGGAAAGAGGACTGGAGTTATTCCTTTCTCTCTCGGCTTCCATAGCCATGCTTCCTTGAGGAGAACACAGCCCATGAGCTGAGTGGAGATATTCTCAGGCCAGCAGGGCAACGAAACCACTAAGGAACCAATTAGTTTTTAAAGTGGTGGGATTATGTGGACCTCAAGAAGAGAAGCTGGAAGACTCATCATCCTAAATCCCCATATAAACAGCTGTTGTGGTGAAACAGATGAAAGAATAGAATTAAAGATAATCATACACTGGGTCACAAGTAGTACTATGTGCCTACAACTGAAAATAGCAAAGGGTAAGCCAGGAATAGTGCCGCATGTCTGCAATTCCAGTACTTGGAAGGCTGAGGCAGGAGGATTGCCTTAAGGTCAAGGTCAGCCAGGGTGACACAGTGAGGCTAGCTAGCTATGTAGTGATTCTATCTTTAAAAAACAAAATGGGTCTTACAATGTCACGTGGTCAGCATCTGACAACTACTTTAACTTCTTAATTTCTTTGGAAAAGAAACCACGTGTTACCTTTTGTGAATCTCAACCATGAAGCCTGGAAAATAAGAGAACAATTCAATTCTTGCATTTAAAACTATTACATTGATCCTAAACTTGCCAAGCTAAATGTCTACCTTCATTTTCTAACTTGCACATACTTACTTAATGCTTGTTTTCTACCAGGTACTAGATTATGCATTTTAAAACACACATGGCTAAAAACCTTTGTCTTTGATTAAGACAAGCTGGTGAGGGCGGCTGACAAGGAAAGTTACAAGGGAGGTAATTTAAATACTGGAAACTGTAGGAGTGCAGGTTAGGCACAATCTGCTTGGTTGAGGCCTTTGGGGCATCTTGCTGAGCAGAGGAAGCTTAACCTCAGAACTGAGTGGGGGTTAGTGAGCCAGCCAGGGTGGGAAAGCACGGTCAGGAATGTGGGAAGATTTAGGTGTCAGAAAAGAAACATTGCCTTAGAAGAAAAGAAAGCAAGTCTGATAACAATAAAAAGATTAGGGATAGGACCTAAATTGCCTTCTAACCCATGGCAAAGAGGGAGGGTGTTAAAAATGGAAGGTACCCAGGCAGCAGGAAGCTAGAAGCAAAAGCATTATTAGCCAGCAAGTGGAAATCGCTTGGATGGACAGCATACAAGTAAATTCAGGCAGTCACCAAGACATTTTTGCAGCATTCTTCTCAGAAATTTTTAGAATTTGAAAATGGAAATAATAAAAGTTTAGTGAATAGGCAGTAAGATCGGAAGCTGACAGGTAGGTAGGAGGAATTAAATGATTAGTCAGTGTGTGAATGCTAAGTGCTCTCTCAGTGACCATGAATATTCAGGTAAATATGTCTGGCTGGAAGATTACTGAGACAGCAGGCACCACTGGACAAAATGTACTCAAGTAAATCTCTAATTAACAGGCATCATGGTATCAACTAATGCCCTGCTAGATTCTAAGCCTGGGTGTACAGATGGCAGCCAATGTTCAGGCAAAAGATTAAATATTCAGTACCCATCTGGATAGGCTTGCCATCACACCATGTCTAGATCCCTGGAAACATCTGGAATATTGACTTGACCTGCTTTTTCTATGAAATTTCATGGTGCTCTAAGCCAAGCCATAGGAACTTGGAGGTGTCACAATTACCCACTACCCAAGATAGGAGCCCGGGGAACTGAATGTTCAGTAGTTTGGGTAGATTTTTGTGCCTAGGACCAATGCCTCCATGCCCCAAACTCCAGCCCCCTTCAAAGACTTGACTTTAGTGATGCTAAAATACTGAACTCTTGGGGCCAGGGAGATGGCTCAGTAGAATAAGCACTTCCCTGGCAAGCACAAGGGTCTGAGTTCAATCCCTGGTTCCAAAAAAAAAAAAAAAAAAGAAAGAAAAGAAAAAAAATACTGAACTCTATATCATTTGTCTTGCTAAAATGTGTGTGTGTGTGTGTGTGTGTGTGTGTGTGTGTGTACAGAAGGAAGGGAAAGGGACTTGTGCTTGCTAGGCAAGCACTTTTCCACTGAGCTACATCTCCTACCCTCCAATAAAGTACCTTGAAATTCTTGTCTTCTTAAGCATTATTAGCAAATTCACTATCACGCAGAGTGAATTGTCAGTTATTCTCAAAATATGGATGGAAGCAGCTAAGATGAACCCACCTGTCTCAGCTAAAGTCAGAGATTCTTCAGTGTCCAGCAGAGCTGGGTTTGTTCAGTGACTTCCTTTCATATGTCCTAAGCTAGTGTTTCCTATTGCCTTCCTCTTTGATAACAGACCTAGAGCTACAATTTTAAGGAAAATCTTTAAAGCCTATTCAAGACTTTTCTATAGATGCTGAAAGCAATATGGTTCTATTTTTTTTTAAGTGAACTGAGAAAGCAAATCAGATCAACTGACAGAAAGGATACATTTACTTTCTGTGTGTATTCTTGTCTAGTTAGATCGTGTCATATCTTGTTAAAAAACAGATACTGTTTTAACTTAAAGTATGATTTCATCATCAAAATATTTGGGAATATCACATTGCATTATATTGGTTTTAGATTTTAAAAGCATATGAGTTCAACTCTTGGCTCTACTGCTACATTTCTCTTAGATCTTTTATAGGATAGAATTTCCTCATTAAAAATGAGGGCCATGCAAGCAGGAGCAGGGGCTGGGGGTTCGATCCCTGGGTCTGCCATGCTGGCCTTGACTTTGGGGCATGCTGAGGTGGCAATTGAGATTGGGTGTAGTGGTGTGCGCCTATAATCCCAGTCTTGGGAGGCTGTAAACAGGCAGATCACTACAAGTCTGTCGTAAGATCCTGAACACCCTGTAGACCCTTTCCTAAAAAATACAAAAAGAAAAAAAATGAGGGCTAGGAAGATAGCTCAGCAGCATAAGCACCTGCCAGCAAGCACAAGGTCTTGAGTTTGATCCCTGGTATTGCAAATAAATAAAAAATAAATATGAGCTTGTAGAGGATATAGCCAAAGGATTTATTTCAATGATTGGCACACCATTTAACATACAAGAAAAATTAACTTAAATTTTAATAAAAGGAAATCAATGTTAAATCCTTTGATTTAAAAGGAAAAACTTCACTTCATTATTACATGTATAGTTTTATATTCATATGTGAAAGTATACTCTCATATAGGAATATATATATATATATATATATATATATATATTCTATATAATGTCACTCTTCACTTCATTTGTGATGTTTTTGTCTTATTACCTACAGTAGTGATTTACAATATTTATACTTCTCTGTGAGTTTGTATTAACTTTTAAAAACCTACTCAACAAGCTAATCAAAAATTTGCCAAATAATTTCATAATGTAAACTAACTTTATCAACATAAAATTTAAAAACCTAATAATGTAAATACAACCTCTTATTTTCTTTTCCTCATTAGTGCATCATTATAATGAATTGTAAGAAACAGAAGGCATAAGATGTTGTTATATAATCACTTGAAAGTATATTTTATTTATATTTTTTCTTTCTCTATGTGTGCCGATAAGTTATTAATATTTAACACAATTGCGATTGTCACATATATTGCTTTCCATTGATTAAAACTGGAATATTTTCCTGTGAACTTGAGGTTTCAAAGCTTATTAAGACTTCATCCTGCCAGTCCTAGCCCAGGTCCGGTGAGTGTGCGGAGAGTTTCCTGCTACCCTGCGCCGGCGGGTCCAGTCCCAGCCCAGGCGCAGCG
>NW_004524761.1:1375909-1383647 GCF_000260255.1 Octodon degus | reverse complement strand
TTTTTTTTCTTTAAAATAAAAATAACTGATGTCAAAAAAATACAAATAAATGCTTAAATGTAAAAAAAACAAAAAAACAAAAACAAAAACAAAAATATGAAATCCTGACTGTAAAGCCCAGGCTTGGGAGGTGTCTGCTTGGAAGAAGGACTGCATTGGTAGCTGGACTCCAGATGATTTGTGTTATGGCTTGGCAGAAAGATTTTCTGCACTTTGCTCATGTCCTGAGAATTTTCCTGATATTGAGATTAAGCACAGTGGATTATTTAAACTGATAAAAGAAATTTCAAGACAGTCGAATGTGGAGGCTATGGCATGGCTGTTGTTGGGACCTTTTGGTCAGATTTATGTTGAGAATCAAGAGCAAAGAACCCAGAAGGACTATTTAAAATGTTGTAAGTTTGGTCAGAAAGAAAGCTCCAACAAAGCTGCAGAGTACAAAAATAGAGCTGAGAGGATCTCTGTAGCTGGGAAGGAACAAGAGAATGGAAGGGATGGTATGAGGGCATCACAGGAAGAAGCATGTCTCTACCCTTTGCAACCTCAGAATTGCAAGGGTGAGAGACTTTGCCTTGGGAAAAAAAGATGCAGAGTACCATGGGACACTCTGTCCTGGATCCAGCTGAATATGGACTGGAACATCCACTAACTACGAACAACATAAATCTTTCCTTCCTTAATTTTGGGTGTTGGGTATTTTGTCCCAGCAATGAGAGAAGAGTACCTGAGATAATATTGATGACTAATCTCCTTTAAAAAGTAGATGTGGGACAGGGAGAAGGCTCTGTGGAATAAGCACCTCCCTGGCAAGTGCAAGGGCCTGAGTTCAATTCCAGGTTCTGCAAAAATAAATAAATAAATAAATAAATAAATATAAATAAAAATAAATAAATAAAAAGTAGATGTGTTAGGAAGATGGACAGGTTGCTCCACTGTCAAAGAAAGGGAGTTGCAGTAGATTATTTGTATTTTGGGTTCTTAAAAAGATTCTGGGGTCAGTGAGATGGCTCAGTAGAATAAGTGATTCCCTGACAAGTACAAGGGTCTGAATTCAATCCCTGGTTCTGAAAAAAAAAAAAAAAGATTCTGCTCAGTTTCCTGGGGTAAGACTAAGAAAAAATCATAAGGGGTGTTGGTTTCTATGATATAGGAATACTGTGCTAGCATGTCTGGACTGAGGTGTTGGTGACTTGATGAAAAGAGCAATTTGAAAGCTAGAAGTGACTTTCAGTTTAATAAGAGCTAAATGGAGACATCACAGTCCCAGATTTGAAATTATATTACAAAACTACAGTGATAAAGAAATCATGGCACAAAAAATAGATCTGAGGATCCATGCGACAGAATAGAGGATACAGCAGAAACAACTCCAAGCACTCTCCTTGACTTTATATCAAGGGGCCAAAAACATACACCAAAGAAAAGAAGTTTCTTTAATAGAAGGTGCTGAGTGAACCGCCCAAGTTTGATTCTAGACCCACATAGCTCATCATGTACTAAATAAAATTAAAATGGATCAAAGTACTAAATGTTAAAACAAATAACTTGACAGGGATAAAATAGGTAAAATTCTTCAAGTCATATGTGTAGGTAAGGACTTTCTGAACAGAATACAAATTGAACAGGAAATGGTACCAAGAACTGATAAATGGGATCATATCAATTGAAAAAGCTTTTGTACAGCAAAGAAGACAAACAATAGAGTGAAAATAAAACCTAGAGAATAGGGAAAACTTTTGTCAAGCTACTCCTCAGACACCACTTCTAGCATCTGACATCTAGATGAGTGGTAGAGAACCTATAGCAGCACATGTGCTACACCAGACTGTTTGTACCACTGAAAACTCTAAAAAGTTTTCCATCACTGACATAGACTAAGAAAGAACTCAGAAGGGTTAGATGCCCCAAAATAAAAGATGCAATCAAAAAATGGGAAATTGAAATAGACACTCACAGAATTACAAATGGCCAACAAATACATGAAGAAATGTTGACCATTATTGCCACTATAAAAACACAAATTAAGAATCTCTATTATCAAGAAATTAAATAACAAGTGCTAGTGAAGCTGTGGGGAGAAAGGAACCCTTCTACACTAAAGGGATTATAAGCTAGTATAACCACTATGGAAATCATTATAGATATTCCTTAAGAAACAAAAGCTAGAAATATTATTTGACCCAGCTATTCCCCTTCTAGGTACCTTCCCCAAAGATTTAAAGCTATCATAGTCCAGTGACACTGCATACCCCTGTTTATAGCAACACAATTAATAATAGCTAAATCTTGAAAGCACCAGATGTCCATCAACAGGTGAATGGATAAAGAAAATGTGCTATTTACCCCACATTGTACAGCACAGTACACCCCATAGTGTACAGGTGTGCACTGAACCACTACTTCTGCCATAAAGAATGATAAACTTCAGTAATTTATATGAAAATGACTGCATCTTGCAACTATAATATTAACTGAAATAAATCAGATACACAAGCTTAAATAGCATATGGTTTCTTTATGTGAAGAACCCAAAATATAAATAAAGTAAAAGAATGATAGGAAGTTTGGAGATAGATCTTTCTCAAATGGTAATGGAATTGGGAAGGGGTGTAGGGAGTGGAAGGGGAGGAAAAAGGAATTAAGATGTGCTATGCACATGTTCCAACTCCACACAAAAAATGTAAACATGATGAACTGCAAACATGTTCTTTATTTTTTTATTGTTTTTGGCTGGCTCAGCTTGCCCTGAGGTTGGAGCTGGCACAGCATGTGGTGCTGGGAATTGAATCATGGTCCCCTATGCACGCCTAAGCTTGCCTAAGCAGCTGCTTTAGACCACCGAGCAATCTCTCCGGCCCCCAACATACACTTTAAAAAGAAGTCATTGGAGATGTAGCTCAGTATGAAGATCCTGAGTTCATGTCTCACTACCACCACTAACCCCCTCCCCCCCAAAAAAACTCACTTCACTGATGATGCCCATGGCAGAAGCCAGAGTCACAGATAAGAACAGCTCCCACAGTCCTCTAGACCAGCCGCCATTCCATTGCCTTCGCTTCTCATGGTCACAGCTGGAGATGACATGTCCATATTGCTTTCCCAGCTACCTGACTTAAGGTGACCTGACTGAAGCAGTGATTAAAATAGTTATGATACAATCATATTAAAATGACTTGTCTCACAATCTGCGTTTGGGCTGTGTTTGTATAGTGTTTGTTTTTTCTTTCATTAATTTGGATGATTTTGTTTAACAAAAAAATGTGCATAATCAGGGCATAATTAAAGTCACCTATGAAGAGCTACTGGAGTAACTCTAGTAACTCAGTAGATACCATTCAATATACTACTTAATGCAAGAGGACAATCAGGGTTGAAGGAAAAACATTTTAAAATGTAATAAAGTTGTGCGCGTGCACACACACACACACACACACACACCCCAAATGTAAAGGAAAAGCATGAATTCACAATGAATCAAGGTAGCCAGTTTTCAAGCTTTTCCTGAGGTCTTTAAACTGCATTCCACTATTGGCCCATGATCTCCTTGTGATTGGATAGGACTGGATTAAAGAACATGCCTTACACCACACTGTACACCAAACCTGCTGATGTTTAATGATTTGCATCTTACAGACATGGCCTTTGCTCCTGAATTCAGATCCAGAATTGTGTTAGAATCAATGTGCTGTTAGAGAGCATCTGTACTGCCCAGTTGGGTTATGGAGGAATCAAGGTTACGTGCAATTTACATGCATCTTCTTTTACTAAGACATTGTCTTAAAACACATTTATTCAACTTGCAAATGTATTTTGGTGACTTTCACTATCACAGCATAACCTTAAAATCCTCCAGTGTGTATCCAAATTTCAGATTTGAACTAGAAGTACAGAAGTACTATACTGCAAAAATGGAATTTGCAATGGAATGCATTGTTGCTTTGAACTTCTACCTCTCTAAACATCTACCAGGGCTCCTAAAGTGGATGATAGCTTACTGAAATGTGGAATAAAGAAAAGTAAAAAACATCCAAGGGCTGGCCAAATAGCTCAGCGGATAAAAGCACCTGTGAGCAGGTGCAGGTGCAGGTGCAAGGGCCATGCATTTGATCTCAGGGCCTGCATGCCAGCCCCACCCTCGGGGTGTGTTGAGACAGCAATTGAGACTGGGCGTGGTGGTGCATGCCTGTAATCCCAGCTCCTGGGAGGCTGTAAACAGGCAGATTACTAAGAGTCCGATCTAGTAGTAAGATACTGAACACCCTGTAGACCCTTCCCTAAAATACAAAAAAAAAAGGGAAAAACATCTTTAGTTCTTTTATCATTCTTAACTTCATGCAGAACAGAATAATGAGTTTCTCTCCTGGGAGAGTTGTAAGGGAGGTACCTAGCTTCTGTGAATGAAAATCGAGTCCACAGAAAATGTTGCTCAGAGTTTCTCCTATCACCTATACCTCATCCTGGAGTGGATTGTTGATACATGTTTAAAAGATGCAAGAGACCAATGCCCGGTTCATTTCAGATTCAGAAGTGTCCATATTGGAAAGCTGACTTTCAATTCTGTCAAGACTAGTTTCCTAGCAACAAAAGGCCACAGGAAGTTGAGACCCATTATGATGGAGAAGGAAACACAACACTTGCATTGCTCTGCAGCATTGAAATTCCTGTTTAGACTTACACTTTCAGATAGTCTGTTTTACTAATTAATTATGTGTGCTTTCACTGCACATACCTGAATAAAAATAAGAAAGAAATCATAGTGCTTTGTCATAAATGGCAGAACTGCAGGCTAAATTACAATCTTCATCTAGATTGACAATTTTGAGCGATATCTGCATGTATTTAAATATCTGCTGACAATGATAGACTTTGTTTTGAGCACTCTAAAGGTGAGAACATCCAGCATGCCTAATTTTCTTATGAATGTTGAAAATATCTCGCGATATTTTGAAGGTTAACATCTAATTTGCATAATAATAAATAATTTAAAAACAAAATCATCTGTTTTTTATATTTGTTATAAAACTGTTTTACACAAATTTTGGAGGAAATTTAATGATTTTCAACTAAAAGGCCAATATTTACCTTTTAGTTTTTATAGAGCTGTGAATAATAGCTTGCTATTCTCCTCCAGGCCTGAGCTTTGTTTCTAAGTAAATTTACTTAGGGATTTGGAAACCTTCATTTTTTTTTTATGCCAAGGCTGAAAATGTGGACTCTAGGACTTTGTCATTATCTCAGTTCAGGTCATGATTGAGGAAGAAGTGGAGAATCAGCAGAAAGAGGAAATGAAAGAAGAAGAGAAAAAGTAAGAGGAGGAAAAAATGATTTCTGCTTGAGTTTAAGTTAAAGCATTTACAGTCTTGAGGCTGCAACTAAAAGCAGCAATTATGGTATTAACACTTATAATAATGGCAACCATTTATTAAAAGCTTGTGTGAAGACTCTGAGCTTAGATTTTTATAGACTTTACCTCATTTAATCTTTCCCCAAACACATAAAGTAGATTCTGTTATGATTCCAATTTTCCAGACGATAAAGCTAACAGGATTAAATAACTTGCCTCAGTTACCTAGCTGAGTTGGAATCTTGGCAGTAAGACTCCTGAGCCTATGTTCAGCTTTCCCCATAGTTTATCAAAAACAAGGGTTATGTCATTATTGTGCAAATCATGTTTAATGGGTCTCTAATTTATTGTTGGAAACAAGAATTAGAATGGTCATCTGACTACTGAGTTTATGCTCTGAGTTTATCCTATATTCTTGTTAGTGTCCTCCTCTTCAAAAGAAAAAGAAAAATGGTTGCAGATTTGCTCTGGGCATCTTTAGAACTCCAGAGAAAATGACTCATGAATTTCGTGAACAATGATGTATTTTCAGTTTAACTGAAATTTCAATTTCCTGAAGATTATATTTGCTTTTGCCCATTTAAAATACTGAGGTTCCATGTCAGGTTCTGTTTGAAGAAAAAAAGAACAAACACAAAACAGGACACTCTACCACAAGTTAAACTAATGTGCTGCATCGTATTCCTATGTTGGTTATGCTTACAATGCTCTTAATGCTGTAGATGTAGCCAAATGACTCCTTTTATACTTTTAAGTAATTTGGGCATAATATAGAATGATTCCTAAATTCAAGGAATCATTTTCTTTCTCCAAAGACTCAACACTTAAAAGCAATCAGAAAGTCCACCGTTAAGAAATGGCTAGACCAGGAAATCATTTGCAGGGAGAAGTTAAATAATGGCGAAGAAAATGTAGTGTCCTTTTAGAACTGATACTTTCTACATTAACAGGATTACTCTGAAAAACTGGTTTCTGAGCCTCAATAATAAACAGGCAGAACATCAACCTTTGTGAAGTTCTGTGGGGTTATATGATATAAACTTACAACCCCAAATTATGTGCAAGGAATGTGTAACTTTTTCCTTAAATTGACTTAAAATTGTCTTCAAGTTTCTGCGTAGGAGGGAGCTGTGAAAGTCAGGCACGACTCCTCTAGAATCTCTCTCCTCACCTCTCTTTTACAAGACCCTCCAAGCCTTCCAAGTCCTGCAATTACCAAAGTTAGAATCCTCCAGATGCCCCCACCCTGTGTCCTGTGCCCTGTGCAGAAGAAACACACATTGTCATTGCAGGCCTGGTGACTTTGCTCTCTTTGACACTCTTAGGGCACAGGTCACTATGGGGAGTAAGGGCTTTTTGTCTATGAGACACCTGCTATATACATCTGGAGTTCATCATCCCCTGAGGCCACTTTTGCAGAAGGAACAAAGTTGCTGGACTTAATCTTCCTTGCCTGGAAGGTGGTGGCGCAGGATAGAGTTGAGGCTCAGAAAAAGATACCCCAGAAAATGCTGCTGTGAACTTCACAATGAGAACACCTGGAGAGCAGCGACTGCCAGGGATTGCTTTCTGTGAAGTTCCCTTATCTGCCTAAAGGCCAGATGTGCGATGGGAGAAGCGCAATTACCTTCAGCTCTTCTTACAGAAATGTCACTAACCAAGGAAGAATAAATTCCTATTGCAGAAGAAGAGACAGAAAAATCAAACATTACAGGTCAAGCCCAAGAAACTTTGTCCAGGACTATTGTTTTCTGGGCTTATTCTCTTCAGTAAAAATCACTTTCTACTTCTCTAACATTGCATGCAGCTCCACTGCCTTTTCCTCTATGGAGACAGTGCTTAAGCCTCGCTGGTCTGGCCAGTTGACGTTCCATCCCCTGCCTATGAACACTTGAATGGGCCCACTGGCCTTTTCTCTCATTAGTATTTCCATTGTCAAGTTGTTTTAACAGACTTAATTATTGAATCTTTAGATAGAAAGTTCTAACTTTTCTATGATAGAACAATCATATCATTATAAGAATCAAGAACATTCATTTCTCCTTGTGTCCCTGTCACAAACCTGCCATGGTCAAGCAGGGCAAGAAGCCTATACCTTGGTAGAAATTGGGAAGGATCAGTAAATTTTTTTAACAAAAACCCATAAACTAGTATCTCAGTAAGCTGCCTTCCCCCACATGTATATAAAGCTCAAGAGGGTGCCTCTACTTTTACTCAGCTGTGGGTAGAGTTAATCTTCATCGTCTCTGATTTTAAAAATAGTTTGGTTTAGCAGTTCCTCTCTTTTAAGCAAAGCTTACATAGGAGACCCACTGTATAGAAGAAAGGAAAAAATAGATGAGGGCTGAAAGCAAGAAAAGGAAGGAAGGAAGGAAGGAAGGAAGGAAGGAAGGA
>NW_004524761.1:1364645-1375809 GCF_000260255.1 Octodon degus | reverse complement strand
TATTTATCTATTTGCTCTTTAGAATAAAATTTATTTTCCAATACATATATGAAACTAACTGTTAATAGTTTTAGCAAAGCTGATTTTGACATACATTTTTTAGAAATGCATAAAATGCATCAATAAAAATCATATTTTATGAGCACAAAAAAAAAAAAAAAAAAAAAAAAAGACTTCATCCTACGGATGACCCCTTACATCTTTGGGTAAACATACCATGGATATAATCATGACAACTTATTCATGATTAGGAATTGGGATTTGTAATATGCTAAGCTAAGAACCTCTACTTTGTTATTCAATATTTTAATAAAGAGGCATTGTGAAAAAGATATGAACCAAAGAAATTTTTACTTGGGGGGGGGGGGCAGGGGGATGGCTCAGTAGAATAAGTACTTCCCTGGCAAGTGCAAGGGCCTGAGTTCAATTCCTGGTTCTGAAAAAAAAAAAAAAAATCTACAAGACCACAAACAAGCATGACTAAGTCTGCTATCAACTTAGTGATATTGGTGATTATCTCCTTTTATCTAAAGCTTTAAAAGAACCTTAAGAAATAAAAAAGGAAACATTGATGTATTTGAATTACCTAAAGAGCAAACATTTTTAGAAATCCACATGTCCTAAAAACAGAACCTGCACTAAGCCCTCTCACCGCTCTTCCTACCTGGTACCATTCCTGTTATCCTGACACAGCCTCTGTCCTTTATGGTTTATCTCCAAGCCACACATTATTGTCCATTGCATTACTAAATAGATCAGCACAGAAATAGAAGAAGAAATGAGGGGGGACTACATCTAGGACTTATATTTTCACTATTCAACACATCTGAAGAGGTTCTAACATTTTGGGTAACTGAAACACTTGTGTGCTATTATCATTCAAGAATACAGCTTTTCTTTTTCTTCTGTAAGTGAACTTAATGGGCTCCAGTGAATCCCCAAATAGAAGCTGAGCTTGAGCTTTCCAAGTGTTTCTCATCATGAGTACATTTCTCCAGAATCCCAGGTATCCTGAGATGTAGAAACAAATGAATTAGCTGATAGGTAGGTGTCCTTCTCTCCAAATATTTTTACTCAAAACCTTATTTACTTTTTGTTATGTGGCAGATCAAGTTCTTGCCTTTTAATCTTCCCCCATCCTTTAACCACACCTTTTGTCTTTGAGTTGTTTTGACCAACTGTATGTGAATAAAAATGATATTATATGAGTTTTTAGCCTAGTTTTTAAGAAACATTGTATGTTGTAGCTTTTTATGCTTTTTTTGCCATAAAAATAATATGCTTTAGTTAGCCTATTGTTCCAAGAATGAGAGGTATATATTAGATCCAAGCTACAAATTTGAGTCATGCCTAGCTTAACTCTGTCCAAATGACTCTCAGATGCACACATGAAATAAATGCTTCTTGTTCTATGTCCCTAGCATTTTTGATAGCTACTTGTTTAGCAGCAATTATTGACTGATACATTCATTCTTAGATCAACAGACCCTGGTAGAGTACCTATGGTATGTGAAAATGTGCAAGGAGGTACTAGGGAGACAACAAAAATAAGATACAGTTCGTGCTATTATAAATCATTTTTAAGGGAGTGTCTATCTGTTTGTGCTGCTATAACAAATATGCCACAGACTGGGTGACTTATAAAACAAAAAATTTTCTCAGTTTGGGAGGTGAGAAGTCCAAGATCAAGACGCTGACACATCTGGAGAAGGCCTCTGCAGTGGCTTGCAGATGGCCACCTCCTTATACCCTCTCGCATAAGAGAACAAAGAGAAGAAGTAAACTCTTCTGTTTGTCTATGAACCAGAGCATTAGTTCCATCCATTCTTGAACCTAATTTACTCTAAAGACACTTATCTCCCTGCCCTTGCCACTTTCTGAAACAGTTGTAGAAGTCTTCTTTCATGAGTTTCTTTACAAGATATCATCAGAAATACATGGAATAACTCTGTCAAGTACCATCCAGCAGAAAACTGGGCTTATAAAAACAGTATGATCTCATCATCTCCTAGTCATCAGATCTGACACCCTGCAACTTTTGGCTCTTTCCCAAATCAAAATGACAATGACAAGTAAATATTTTGAATTGATTCAAGACATCCAGGCAACCACAGCAGCAACTGAAGACGCTCAAAAAACAACTTCTAAAACTGCTTCAGAAAGTGGTAAGAATGAGGGGTACGAGTACTGGGAGGAGGACAAGTATTTTGAGGCAGGCTAGTAGCAATGCGTCTTTCACTGTAATAATTTCTTTAAAATATTTAAACTAATAATTTAAAATATTAAACACGTATTTTATCGCACCCTGTAGAGTACTTGCTCCTTGATCACCCAGCATAGTTTCTTTGGTTGAGTTTTGGTTTTTGTTCTAATGGAAGAAGAGGCTAAAAGGGGAACCACTGTGAGGCTATTTTTAGAAAATGGAGCCTAAGACTTTGTTAGAACAAGATTTTTAAGGAAGGGTTTTAGGGACCTCTGTGTTCCTTAAGTGTGTAGTATTGTTCTCTGAAACCATGGCCACATTGGACACTTCCAAGTTTCTGGTAAGATTGATGTTTTTTCTTCATACTTTTTTTTTCAACTTGGTAAAGCCATCTTTAGCCTGTAAAACCAGGTTCATGTGTAGCCCTGCGGTACCTTCTGCAGAACTAACATTCACTAACATTCATTCAAGGAATCGTTTATTAACTTGGTCGTTGTACAGAGGGCTTATGATCTGCCAGGCACCTGGGATAGTTTCAGAAATATAAATTAATTTTTTGCCCTCCAGCTTCATTACTTTTTGTCATAGCTTTTTACTCACAGTTAATAATTGGAGTAAAATTTACCAAACACTTAGCTTGATCAAGGCTCTGTGCTGAAGTTGGTGCGTACACCAAAACCTATCCTATGCCTTCATTAGGTTCATCTTGCGGAGGAAAGAACTGAAGCACAGGGAAGGTAAATAATTGCTCAATACTTCATTGCCAATTTCTGCAAGTGGCCAAGCTAGGATTTCAGTGGAGTCGGACCAAGCTCAGAAGCTTTTCCTTAATCATCCATTGTGACTTCCTTCTGTTCCTTCAATCTCATCACACCGTGAACAATTCCAGAGAAATCATAGAAAGAAAAGCCAAGTTTATACAATACAGCTTCTGGCACATAAAGTGTACATTTAAAAAATAAGCATCAAATCACTGAAATTGAGATGTTTATTGCCAATGCAAGTGTGGTTTGATAAGCAAAGCATGACCAGGCTGAGTAGCTGTGGATTTTTGGAACTGAAGTTATAATTTAGAATTTGGATGATGTTCAGTTTTAATATTGTACTATTTCACCAGATGGATGTAGCCTAGCTAAAACAGTGCCTTTTATTTTAGGTTGTTTAAGAAAGTGTTTTAGTAAAATATTTATTTTTTGCTCTGTGTTATTAGAAATAATACTTTTACTTTTGTCTGATAGGATAACAACAGCTAAAGTATAACAAACACACCACATTAGATACTTGCCAAGCAATGTACATGCTGTATCTCTCTGTATCTTCCCAATCTTTCCAAAACAACTGACACAAAAACTATTTATAGCCCCAGTTAGGACTTCTGAGTGTAGCTCTAACATGTAAAGAACTTATAAATCATCGCTATCAATCTTACAACAACAAAAGCAAAACAGGACCAATGACTTTTCTTGGTGTCATTGGAGAACGGAGGTTGAAAGGAAAGCAGTAACACTGAAATGTAGAGAGGTGGACACATGATCAGACTCTGCTTTTCTGGAGCCAGTAAAACCACAAACTTGTGGGGACACATAATGGTGATTTTGATCATTTGATGAAGATTTACTATGTACTAAACTGAGAAGGAGAAATTCCATAGGACCAGAAATAGTCCTAGAGGAACTCCCAAACCTCTCAGAGTTTTACCTCCAGAGAAGATAGGATGGAATATATAAAGATGAAGCAGAAAGGAGACAAGAAATCATTTAAAAAAAAAAACCATAGCTTCCAGACACAGCAAAACTGTAAACTGGGCTCTGAACTGGTCTTTGTCGCGTGTAAGATGTATTTCCTCTCTCTTCGAGGAAGTAGAAATATTAATGAGTACATATTTCAACTTTACACACACGTAAATGGCTTGCATTCTGACTTGGCCTGCCAGAAGGGTGACCTGTGGAAATATACACACTACATCACCTCACTCCAAGGACCCATAAGTATGCCCACCTCGAGTTCATAAAGCATATCATTTATTTGAACCCTAGCACTTCACCCTCTTGGATCCTAACATCTCTGCTTAATATGCCATCCCTGTACTTCTCACAGATACATTCTGAAAATTCTTTCTCAACAGTGGGAGTCAGAAGGCCTGCAGATTTACTCTACAAAAGGGTGGGATAGATTCCTTATTTGAGCTACTGGGACCTCTCAGGCCCAGCCCTGTAACATCTTCTCTTGGTCAGCCAACAGCAAGAAGGAAAAATCAGAAGTGTCTGGGCAGTGACTGTTAAATTCAACCATAGGTTCACATCTTTTCTCCCCTCTTCTTCCCCACTTACCCCAGTCCCTGCCTTCTGAAGCATGATTTGTTTCTTTCTTCCCCTCATTTTTCTCTCTTGCTGTCTACAAACTTCTGCAGTCTTGGGATTTTCCCCTTCAGAAGCTGGAGACTCCCAAAACACAAAAGACGAAACACTTGCACATGGTAAGTTAACTAGAAATGGAAAGAGGAGTGCAGCAGTAGCCTCTGAGGTGCGCAGCAGCCTCACCACGTGATCTTGCAGCTTGACATGCCCCGATCCTGAGTCAGATGGAACTGACATTTGCGCACTGGGTAGACACATATGAGGTTGGCCATCCAGTGCCTTGAGCATCTTCTCGGGCAACCAACATGGGAAACCCAGTCCTGAGACACCACAGAGGGCACCAGCCTTTGGGGGAGCACCTGAGGAAAGCAGTCTCCTTAAATTATGCACATTTTGGGACCCTACACACTTTTGACAAAAGCAGATCCTCCACACTTCTCTTTTATCTGTCTCTCCCTCTCCTGCACCTCTCTGTCTCTCTGTCTCTGTCTCTGTCTCTGTCTCTGTCTCTGTCTCTCTGTCTCTCTCTCTCTCTCTGTCTCTCTCTCTCTCTCTCTCTCTCTCTCTCTCTCTCTCTTTCAAAACTAAATGGCATAAGCCTGGTTGGCCCTGATGCCATGTCACTCCTTTTTGAGTAAATTGAAACACCTCCTAATGTGTGCAGATTCAAGTGGTCATTCAGGTGACATCTGATGTTATCAGATGTAATCTAGCAGGTCTGGCTCTATAACATGGATCAGTCTGCACGTTCAACATGACCCTGGCACTAGACTGCTCAGGTGACCTGACCTCAATGCAGAGGTGTTCTACATACAGCACTAACCTGACAGTGGGATGGCTGCACACATTGCCTGACCCTGTACACACAGTGGTATGACCTTGCTTTGGATCATGACCTCAGTTTGAGTCCTTCATACCTTATCACCACAGTAAAGGTCTCTGGTAGTCTTCTCATGCACCCAACAAGACAATTCTTCAGTCCAAAACAGTGGACCATCTGAAAGAACTGAAGAACACAGATTCTGTTTGAGGAAGAATACTTGCAAAGTCAACAGTCAAGTGGAGACACTAAAATAAAAATACCTTTCAAGCTACCTATAGCTATAGGAAACATTAAACATTCTTCAATTCCTGGGAAGATTAACATAAAACCTCACTCAGATTTTCTAGTACCAAGTCAAGATGTCCCACTGTGAACAGATATGGGTCCCTGAGAAATTCTTTCCAGGTTCTCTTTGTCCTGAACAAAGAATTAGACAAAAAACACAGTAAATATACTTAGTACATATGTGTACTTAAGGCTGCAAAAATGTATGGTTTGCAGAGTGAGAGTGGGCCAGTGAACAGACTCACAGGGGCAAGGGAAAGGGTCTTTTTGTATCTGAGATTCCTCAGTTGGATTCCATTTCATCAAAACAAGAGATTGGAATGGTTGCCCTAACAAATTCACTTGGCCTGGTGACAGATTTAAACTGTTCTACTGAAGACTCACTTGATTCTGTGTCAAGTATAAATGAAGAGTTGAAAACGGGAGAGTCATGCTGGCTCCTGTGTTCTGTGCATGTGCCCCGGGTCTCCATGACTTTGACTGATTTTGCCTACTTGTTTGACTGGCTTTGATTCAGCCCTAATCTAGGAAAACACATGTGCTCATGTGTACATATATGCACATACATGTGCAGTCTAAAGAGATAGGGCCATCATCAGAACCAGGCCTAATTATGACACTGATCTTAGAATTTGTAATCAGGGAGATAATTTAAAATCACAATGATCAACGTGCTAAGGGTTCCTATGAAAAAAGTAGACATGGGGCTGGGGAGATGGCTCAGTGGAGTAAGTGTTTCCCTGGCAAGCACAAGGGCCTGAGTTCAATCCCCGGTTCCACCAAAAAGAAAAGAAAAGAAAAGAAAAAGTAGACAACACACAGGGACAAATGGGTTAGTTCAGTGAAGACATGAAAAGTCTCAGAAAATATAAAAAAGAAATTCTAAAAATCAAGGACACTGCAACAGAAAAGAAAAACACCTTTGATGGAATCATTGATAGATTATACATGACCAGGGAGATAATCTGTGAACTTTAAGTCAGCAGAAAACTAACTACAAAAAGAAAACCCTAGAAAAAGCAAGTTGAGGAGTGGAGAGATAATTTTCTTATAGAAGAACACAGACAAAAGTTACAGAAATCCCCTCAATAGAAAGTATGTACAAATAGCTCAGTGGATTAAAGTGCCTGCAATCAGGTACAGGGGCCAGGGGTTCAATCCCAGGGCCTGATGTGCTGGCCCCGCCCCCGGGGCTTGCTGAGATGGCGATTGAGACTGGGCATGGTGGCGCACCTGTAATCCCAGCTCTTGGGAAGCTGTAAACTGGTGGATCACTATGAGTCTGATCTAGTAGTGAGACCCTGAACACCCTGTAGATTCTTCCCTAAAATAAAAAAAAAAAAAAAAAAAGTATGTAAACAATAACAGAATGTACAAATAAAGGGATAAAAAATGTGGCTTTCATGCACAATAGAGCACTGCTTTCCATAAAAAAGAATTAAGTTGAGTCTTTTGTGGGAAACTGGATGCTTCTTGAGACTGTAATGTTAAGTGAAATAAATCTGACACACGAGCTTTGATATCACACAATTTCTCGTACATTAGAAACCCAAATGAGAAATAAAGAGAAAAATAAAAGATAGACAATAGGAAAAAGAGATAAATGTTTTGCAAATGGGAGGAACATCAAAACATGTAGGAAGGTGGGGGGTGAATAAAGGGGGAGAGGATAAAAGATCAAGGTAAAGAAAAATAAGATCAAGGTGATTTATGCACATGGACCAGCTTCCCAGGAGGAATATGATGATCATGTACTGCCAACACGTACCAATGAAAAGATAAGAATTGAATAAAATAAAAAAGAAGGTCAACTTAGAACTCTGAAGCCAGCAAATTATCCCTCAGAAGTGAAGAAGGATTGATGATAGACTGGGAGGATGTACATATACAGAGGCAGAGCATATGCAGGGAGTCTCTGTAGCTTTGGTTAAAATTTTCTGTGAAACTGAAACAGCTTTCACAACTAAAATCTATTTTTTTAAAGCAGGAGAAGCATGCCTAGTTTGAGAATGAAGAATTTTGGGGGCTATACTTCACAAAGCAGGAGGAAAGGATTGAGGCTTGAATCCATCCAACTCCAAAGTCCATGCTCTGCAGGCCAGAGCACTGCATGTGTGGTCCTCACAAAATTTCTTATCCTAATTAAATAGTTCTGTTAAGAAGCATCAATGTCCTCCAAAGAAATAAGGAGTTTTTTTGTTTTGTTTTGTTTTTTTTCAGCAAGGTAAAATGTAAGCTACCAATACTGAAAATGAAATCATACCCCTGAATCATTCATACTAGAGAAACTTTGAGCAAAATGCCCTCAATATTTAAGGAATGGAAAGTTTTCAAGCTTTATTAAGAAAGTTGTCTGAAGCTTTCCTTTACTGTCCTTACCAATACCTGATAACATAGATGCTTTCAGTGAAAGCCTGCTAAATCCTTGGTAGAACCATCTATTTCAGTTTGGGGAGCTTCAGTACCAAATCTGGATCATGCTGCTTTACCACCAGTGATACATACGACCACCCAGGAAATGCCAGAAATGGTCCTTGGTGGGGGGAAATACATGAAGACCTCTCTCCTCTACCATTAGCCTCGCACACTTCCTGACAACACCCACATACCAGCTTCCCAAGCTCAGAGTTAGCGCCAACTTGTCCAACACAGCTGGAATCTCTTATCTTTGGCTGATTCGGTGTCTGAAAATTTTTTTTGCTTTCCATTTTTCTTCTTTTATTATGTAGCTCATGCACTCTGTCCTCCATGAAACCTTCCTGAATCTCCATCTCTAACAGCCAAAGTTTTTTATTTTTTTAAAAAAAATTTTAATGAGTTTAGTACAGGGTCTACAGGGTCTCACCACACAGATCGGACTCGTAGTGGTCCTTCTGTTTTCAGCCTCCCAAGCGCTATAGGTGCAAGCCACCATACAAAGTCTCTCTCACCATCTCAGTGCACCCTGGGGGCAGGGCCAGCTTGGGAATTGAACCCCAGTCCCTGTGTCTGCCTAAGCAGGTGCTTTAGTCTGCTGAGCTATCTGGCTGGGCCACCAAAGTTTTGTATCCCGTCTTCTATTATATCATTTGGACTATAACTTAGTCTTTATGTGTCTGTTTTGTTCACTGGACTGAGTGTTCTTTAAAAAAAGGATGTCTATCTCATTCAACTCTTTCACCAGCCCTACCACTCAATGTTTTGCAGTGCTTGCTGTAAGGGTAGTGCTCATGGGGTGCTACTGTGAGGCATAATGGGCATGATAATAGCAACCATTTACTGTATGCTTTATGCCAAATTTTCTGTAAAGAATATGAATTATCTCATGGAATCTTCACTTTGGCCTTAGAAAGTGAGCATGGATATTTGTATAGTCCAGTAAGTGGAAGCTTTGATTGCCCAGCAGGGTAGTATTTAAATCTAAGTGGCTTCCTTCCAGAACCCTAATAATTTTCATTGCTCTATTATGAATATCTTGCCATAAAAGGCAAATAAGATTTCAAAAATAAAAATAGCCTTATCCTTATTTGGAATGAAATGATGCTCTGCTAGAGTAATCTTATTCTCTTCCAGAAGAGATGTTCCATAAATTTCCTTAGAAGTACTTAATAAACCATTATGAGAGTAAGTTTTCGTCGATTACTTTAGACATTTGTTATGGTTTATGTATAGGTGTCCCCCCAAAGCCTCATGCAGTCATGGGGCAGCTTCTGGAGTTTGTAATTGATTCTTGTGGCATGGATACTGCGCCGACCCTGGGGCAGGTAAAATGCATTACAATGTGGAGAGGGGCAAAAGACTTGCTATCTGCCTGAGCTGCGACCACTCCCTTTGCTCTTTGATCTTTGCTGCTGCAATGAAAGGTTGCCATGTGCCACTCTTCCTTGGAGCCAGCTGAATATGGACTGAAATTCTGCTAACTGTGAGCTACATAAATCTTTCCTCTGCTAATTCTGGGTGTTGGGTATTTTGCTCCAGCAATGAGAGAAGAGTAACTGAGACAAAATTTGGTAGCAAGAGTGAAGTCATTGCTGTGACCAAACCTGACCGTGTGAATTGCCAGCTTTGGGGAATGGCTTGTGGGAAGAGATAGGAAATGTTCAGAGATGTTTCCTGACAGGGAAGTGCTGGAACACTTTTAACTGTTCTGTATGGGAGATTCTGGTCAGAATCAGAAGACAAGAAGGCTGATAGAAATCCTTCCTGTAAGACTGGGTGTGGTGGCGAATGCCTGTAATCCCAGCACTTGGGAAGCAAAAACAGGAAGATCACTATGAGTCCAATTTACATAGTGAGATCTTGTAGACCCGGTACTAAATACATAAAAACAAAAACAAAGGCACTCTTGCTCTTTGCCACCGCCATGAAAGGTTGCTTTCTGCTCTGTGCTGCTCTGCCTTGGACCCAGATGAGTATGGACTGAAACCTCCAGTAACTGGTCTCACTACACAGTTTGGACTCCTGGTGATCCTCCTGTTTTCAGCCTCCCCAGTGCTGGGATTACAGGCAGAAGAAGAGACAGATTAAAAAAATACAGCGGGGCCCTCCGGATCCTGAACATACCCAGAGTGCAGGCCCGGCGAGTGAGTGAGATGACCCGGGCCGCAGGATCCTGTATAGACCCAGAGCACAGGCCCGGCAAGTGAGTGAGACAACCGGGGCCTTCCGGATCCTGAACAGACCCAGAGCGCAGGCCTGGCGAGTGAGTGAGACGACCCAGGCCGCTGGATCCTCATTCGACCCAGGCTGGAGGCCCAGCAGGGAACCCTTCAGCAGAACTCCCTGCAAAGAGGCTAGAGGCAAGACCCACCCAGCTGATTCAGGAGCAGAACATCTCCCCAGAGAGACACAAAGGGTTCAGCTCTAGCGCCTGTAGCAGAAAGAAGTGGAGCACACAGCCAGATCCAAACAACACCCACCTGGAGGAATCTGAACTTCATAGATCCTGACCTAGTGCTAAGGTAATAACTCTATCTAAGCTCTACACCAAAGGTCAGAAGACAGTGGTATACAAAATGACAAGGAATAAAATGCAGTCTCAGGCCCCAAGTCCACCCAGTACAAATACACAAGACACTAGCACTGAGGAGACTGGAAATCACACACCAGATATCACAGAAATGATAGCATTGACAGTAAAGAATCAACTGCAGAAAGGTATAGAAGAAATCAGATCAGAAATAATTTCAGAACTAAAAAATGTAGTGGTAACTATAATCAAAGAAGTACTAAGTGTTTCTAAAGAATACACTGACAAAAAAATAGAGGAGAATATAAAAATGATGGAACCCCTGAATAAACAATTTTGAAAAGAAATAGAATCTATGAAACAGGTTCAAAGTGATATACAGGAAATAAAAACCTCATTCACAAGCTGGCAAAACCGTTTGAGGGAAAGTGAAAATAGACTTTCTGACCTAAAAGACACCATTGCAGCTAGTGAAAAAGTAAGAAAAGATCTCTTTAAAACAACTAGGATGCAGGAAAAAATAATTCAATACCTGCAAGATGATGCAA
>NW_004524761.1:1362246-1362857 GCF_000260255.1 Octodon degus | reverse complement strand
CTGGTCATTTACTTGCCATTCCAGTATTTATCTTATGTTTTACTCTTAGTACTTCCTTGCTATTATGAAAACTTTTTCTTAGTTCAATTGTTTTGAAATATTTAATTTTTAATTAGTATTTTATTTTCTGAATATTGCTTAATTTTAATTTTAGTTCTAAGATTTATACTATATCTTTGACTTACAATTTATTTAAAAGACATTGTATGATATCTTCCAGTATTAGAAACTTTAAAAAGTATATTTCCATTTTCTGTTGACTTTATATTACTTCTTCCCTGTCTTTTATACACACATGCACACCCATATATGGAAAAAAATACGTTTTATAACCCAACATAAGATTGCTACTGTTTCATAGAAATCTGCAATAACCTTTATTTTTTAAAATTTTTTATTTATTTGTGTGTGTGTGTGTGTGTGTGTTTGTGTGTGTGTGTGTGTGTGGTCAGCTCAGCCCTCCAGGGGGCGGGGCTGGCTGGCATGTGGTGTTGGGGGATTGAACCGCGGTCCCTGTGCTTTGCTAAGCTTGTTCTAAGTAGGTGCTTTAGACCACTGAGCCATCTCACCAGCCCTGCAATGACCTTTAAATAAGGGTTCATCTAATATAT
>NW_004524761.1:1361610-1362146 GCF_000260255.1 Octodon degus | reverse complement strand
TCTTGCCTTTTGAATTATGCTCTTTGTTATTTCCTATATGCTACTTCTGGAGGTATTAAAATATTTCAAGCTTGTATAGCTAGAAAATCTTACTTTTAGTTTTCAAAAGTATGTTTACTAAGTATAAATTTCAAAGAGAACAGATCTTTTCTTTCAGTCCTTTAAACTAATTTCTTACACCCTTGGTCCTTTTTTTTTTTTTTTCTTTCTAATGTAGAATAAGATGCTATTTAATTTTGTTCTTCCATAGCTAATATTTTTATATATATGCTTTAATGATTTTTTTTCTTTACAAGAAGTTTTGGACAATTTCATTTTTGTGCATCTTGGTATGATTTTATTTAAATGTCTTTGCAAAAGGTTCATTTTTCTTGGAAATGTGGTATTATAAGTTGAATTAAGTTCAGAAATTTTAAATCTTTAACAAAAATGTTTGAAACTATTGTTTGAAGCAAGGTACAATTCCCCTATGATGAATGCTATCACTATGTATATATAAAATGTACCAATAAAAAAATTCAAGAAAAAAAAAAAGA
>NW_004524761.1:1349775-1361510 GCF_000260255.1 Octodon degus | reverse complement strand
AAGGAAGGAAGGAAGGAAGGAAGGAAGGAAGGAAGGAAGGAAGGAAGGAAGGAAGGAAGGAAGGAAGGAAAGGAAGGAAGAGAAAGAAAGAGAAGAAGAAAGAGAGAGAGACAGAGAAAGAGACAGACAGAAAGAGACAGAGAGAGAGGCAGAGAGATGCTGCCCTGTGATATACTTGTTTCATTTCACAAAAGAAACTCTTGAGCTCTGTGGCTTTGACTGTACCCTGGTGTGCTCATCCAAGGAATGCTTGCCATAGTTCACCTGTCACAGAATATCTGAAAAATAATACTTACTAAAAATACATTGCCATATTTCTTTGGCTTTAAGATGTATCAATTGTAATATACATTATTTTGTGTATCACCAGGAAATAAAAAATATAGTCAAACTAGGATCCATCACTGATTAGAAACAAAATTGTTTCAGATATCTTTAACATTGGAAAAAAAGTAGCTATAAAATAAATGAAATTCAGAAAAGAGTTGACTTTTTTAAACAGTGAAGAAAAATGTGATCCAAAAGAAGGAGCACGCTTAAGGGACATTGCTTGGATTTCTGTATTTTAGTTGACGTTCTCTCACTTTTTTGATTATAAAACTGACACCTGTGCTTGTAGCTACTGAGAAAAAAGAGAAAGAGAAATGAAAAGATAAGACTACAATAACTTTGAAAAATTGATTTGCGCTAGATTGATGGATAATCCACCTAAAATCTGCTGTCTCTAGCAATTCGTGGGAAGGAAAGTGGAGCTATTTTCATTGTCTAAGTTCTTCACAGTATATAAAATAACACAAAAGCAATTTATATGCAACTCTAGAATATTAACTATAAATTTTAAGTATAATTTGTTTAATAGCTTATTGAAACTTATGTCTATTCAAAGAGCAAAATGAGATACTTTGAGAATAAATATCATAAAAGCCCCCTTATTAAGAATTAAGCTTGAAAGCTGAGACATTGCAGCACAAATTACAAAGCTCCAGTAAGCAAAGTCTTAAAATAATAGGATTATAAAGACATGCTTATGCATCTTTCTATTATGGTGCTTTTATTATGCTTAGTGTCCATCACTTTAAGACATAATAAATTTACTCTTTAGAAACTGTGATGCTAACCTGGAACACATACAAGAGCCAACTGCACTTCCCTGAATAGTTACCACCTGAACCAATCTTACAGACCCAGGCTCAGGGTGAGGGGGACATGACTAAGGCCTCAGCTCACTAGGAGGAGTGGAGGTAACAGAAATGGAAGTGCTGCAGCATGCAGCTTGCGGTTCTGATGAACTCATCACTCAGAGCAACACACCCTGCTCAAAACAAGGCCCTGGTGATGTGGAAACAAAAGACCATCCCATGAAAATAAGTGAAGCTTGTTTAGGACTTGCTCTATCAAGGGAGACAGCACTGGTACTTGTGTTTGGCAGCCACTCAGAGGCTGGCAGAGGAGTAGGATAGCTTTATAATGGAAAAGGGGAACATTTCAGAAAGCCAGCACTGGAGATGTTGGTGTGGGGAAGCGTGTAGGCAGGCTAACTAGAAGGACATCCTATTTGATTGGTCAGAATATATTTGGTTTGCTCCTGATGGGTGTACATTAGAAACAGGGACAAAAATTAGAGAAATTTTCAGTTAATGATCAAGTGCTGGTCAGTGTGGGCAGATGGTTAATGGGCTTGTTGCTGGTTTGGTTGCTATGGATTTTGTGTCACCCAAAGTCTGATCTGTATAAGTGTTTTTGCCATCTCCTGTTTGCACATCCGGTCTGTCAGCAGGCAGCCTGATGGCCCGGCAGGAAAAGCTATTCTGGCTCTCTTGAATTTTTCACATTTTAAGCTTTTTTAAATTAGTAAAGAATTCATTCTCTGTAAGGCAAGTTCAAATTATACGTATGTAAAAATACTTTAAAAATTAAAGACCTCTTTTTCATTATTGCGTTTCTGATAACAAAGCAGTTGAATCAAACCACAAATTTTAAAAAGTGGTAGAAACTGAAACTAAAACGGTGTTTATTAAAGAGTATGTGCTGGATAGGTCATAGAATCACTGAAAGGGGTGGGGTACTAGACTTAAGAAACAAATCCCAAGAACTCTAATCTGTTTCACCCAAAATTCAGGTATTGAAATTTATAGCCAACGTGAGAGTAGTTAAATTCTGAAGGCAGAGCCTTCCTGGGTGGGAGCCTTGCCAAAGAGCCTCAAGGAGCTGGCTTGCTTTCTGCAGTATTTTTGTCATGTGATGATTCAACATTCATTTTCTGTCCCTTCTGCATGCTAGGACACTAAGACGATGCCATCTATGGAGAAGAGCAGTTCATCAGATACCAAACCAGATGGTCCCTCGATCTCAGATTTCTCAGCTTCCCAAATGTGAGAAGTATGTTTACATTCTTTATAAATGACTTTTTCTTAAGTATTTTGCTATAGCAGCACAAACAGATGAAGACCCTAAGATATGACAGCAAAGCTGGTTTGACAAGAAAACTGATACAGAGCTCTTGAGCCCTTGAAGCACCACTGGTTGCCTTTAACTGCCTGCTGTGGATCAGCACACATGCTTCTTCCTGCAGCACCAAAGTCACCTCTAGACCAGGTACTGGACTTCATAGTCTCAGCTACAAAGTCTTCCAAGAATAAGATGAATTCTGCATGACCCTCACTTCCTTTACACTGCTGGCTTTGATTGAAAGCCTTTCATGGGTCTGTCTGACTTTGGAGCCTGGGTCAGTGAGTCATGAAGTGAGACAAGGAAAGGCAGTTTTCTGGTTTGAAAAGGCAGAATCCAGAAGCAGGAAATATAAAATCGCTTAGTGTCCAAAAAGCACTGAGGTGTCACAAAATAAACAAACCAACAAACAAGCAAATGCCTACTACTCAGCAGCACCCAAATAGTGCAGATGGGCCCTACATGCTGACAAAGGAATTGCACAGGTCCTTCTGGGGCTTCTGGGTGTTTCCAAGTGTGATGTGGCTGTCTTTGAACAGAGCACACAATTATTTATCTGTAGGAGGTTTTGTCCTATACCATGGACAATCTAATAAGAGCTGGGAAACAGACTCAAAAGATTTAGTGCCTTTTTCTCTGTTCCAGATTAAGACGTATAGTCTGGCATTCATTCCCCGTGTTTAAGCCACAGATGAAATGCATCAAGTGTCAGATGTTTAAAACTGTATTCCAAATTTTTTCCTCTGTCATATACTATATTCTTTGATTTTTTCCTACCTTTCTTTTATTTTTTTTCACATAGCTTTATATCCTGCTACAATCTACGTATCTCTGTTCTGGTTATTTTGAACTATTTTCAGAATAGAGCATCTCTGTGGGATAAATAGATATGAGATTTTTATTCAGTCCAAAATTCCCTTCTTAACACGGCTTGAAGACTTTGAGTCTGCTAACAATGTGCAGCAGTTTCCAGATATCTCAGTTGCGTTGGCACACTTATGGATAATTTGATCATTCATACCAGGGCTAGGAGGCAATATGTTTATCAAACTCTTATTTTTATCATCCCCAGTTGGGAAGGTGATAATAATAACTGCTAGTTACAGAACACAGTGCATACCAAGTTCTGGGCAAAGTGCTCTTTGGAGATGATGTTTTTAAATTTTTATAGTAACTAGGAGGTACAATAATCCTCACTTTGTTGGTGAAGAAGCCAAAACTCAGAGAAGTAAAGTAATGTGTTTTTGAAGCTGTTAAGAGACAGAGTGGATCTTCACCAGTTTCAATAACTGACAGTTACAGCGTAACCACATTGATGAGATGGCCAAGGTGAGAAGCATGAAAGAGGCAGGGCCCACGGTCTTTGTTCTGAGCAACTCATTCCAGCTGCAAGGGAACTTCGCATGGAGCTGTGGAGATAGAATCTGTCATGCACATATCTCTTGCTTATTTTATGTGGTCATAAAACTGCTTCAGGCAGTAAAGAGCTATGCTTTGATGCTTCAAAGGGAATCTGAAAGGAAATCACCATCCTCATCCAGAAAACAGCATGACTAACACTGTCCCAGACATGAGGAGGGTGGCCAGAACACCATGACTGTGTCACGCAGATGAGGTGACCTGAAAACACCACCCCTGAGTCCTAGCTCCTCTGTGGTGTGGGCTCATGACCCTGAATCCTGACCTTGCCAATGGATGTGTATTTCTAACAAGTCTTTCCCATTTGCTTTAGCATTTGGGGGTCTCCTCAAGAGTCATCAAGCTCAGACTTGCTGTTTTCAAGACTTACTTAATAAACATTATTGCAGGATTGCTCTGCTTTGCTTTTTTTTTTTTTTTTTTTACTATAGCCATATAGCTTTTATCAGCCTAAACCCTTTGTGGAAGAATCATTCTAAAGGCTGAGCAAAATGGCAAAGAAACAAATAAACATATTTTGAAGGCAAGAAGGATTGAACAAATCAGCTAGAACTTGAGAGTGAAAAGCCTAGAGAAAAGGAATATACATTGAAGGAAGCCCCTAATTTCAACTAATTTTCCTTTGTGATGTATTTAATGATTATCATGGACACAGAGTCCCACAGCAAGTGGCACCTGAGCTTGTGGTAGGCTTTCTGGAGTAGTGAGGTAAAAACTAGGGTTCAGGGAGACCAGGCTAACGGGACTTGAAGTATCAAGACCCCAGAGAAAGGAGAACTGAAGAGGAGCCACTGAGTTCCCAATATCCTCTTGAAGTATTCACCCACCCTAAACTGAACATACATGGGAAGAAGTCTAAATAAAACACAGCACACCCCACTCAGTTTGAATTTCAGATAAGCAAAAACCTTTTTCATCTATGTGTCAAAAACAAATGAAAAGATAAAGAATTTCATTAGGTTATCTGGTCCTGCATAAAGTCAAATGAAAAATCTAGTACTGAAGAATAAAATGACTGAAATTAATAACCTCATAGATGGGTTTAAGCAATTTAGGCAAAGAAAAGGGAGTGTTAGTGAAATGGAAAGGAGAGCAACTGAAACAAAAATCCAGATTGTAGGCAAATATATATGACATATTGAAGAAGTTTCACATATGTGAAACTGGAGCTGAATAGAAAATAAAGAGGAAGAAAATGCAGGAGGAAGAAATGTCTACAAAGAGTTACTGCCTGAATTTGTGGGTGGAAAGCTGTATTGGTTGATTTTATATGTGAGCTCTGCTGGGCCATGCTGCCCAGCTATTTAAATAAACATTATTATGGGTGTTCTATGAATCATATAATATACATAATTAACATTTAAATCAGTGAAGGTTAAACAAACCAGATTTATCCTCCATAATTTTTGAACCTAGGCCTTAATAAAACAAATAATGACCTCCACTGAGGGAGAAGGAATCCTGGCAGCAGTATGTCTTGGGGTTGAACGATGACTCTTTCCTTGGCGTGGATCTTGCAGGCCTACTCTTTGGAGGACTAAGAAGGTATCTTAGCCCATACCCCTGTCTGTGTCTACACACACTCACACCATAACTCTATCTGTAAGATTGTGACTAATACAGAGTGCTTTATCAGGAGGAGGTTTAGGCAAAAGGAAATGGGTTCAGAAAGAAATGAAAGTACTGCAGGAAAAGATACATAAGTAAATTTAAACTAGTTTTAACTCTTCAAAATTATTATTATATTATTATAATTCATTATTATAAATAGTGATACCAGAAATGTAAGAAATAAATTAATTTTTAGTAGATCACTCACTTTGTGGTATTTAGGTTATAGCAAGAAAAGTAGATAACCAAAGTTTAAATTAGTCATAGATTAAAGCCATAACTTCACAAACTCTGGTGGCAAATGTTTTAACTCCAACATTACTGTAATGTCCTTGACATTCTTCGGCATATAATAGGAACATTAATGTAAGGCATTCTCTAAAAAGTCACAGAATCATATTATAATCTCTAAGAAAACTAGTAAAATGTAATAGAACATATTTTACTTTATTTTTGGTTTTGGTTTTGTATCATGAATCAAACTAAGGACCTTGTACCTTCCAGGCAGGCACTTGTGCCTCTGAGCTATATCCCTGGCTCAGTAGAATGTATTTTAAATCAGTTATGGCAACACTTGCCTCTGACCCCAGAATTCTGGTAAGCTGAGAACGCAGACTGCAAGTTTGAGCTCTGCCTGGACAATTTGGTAAATTAGTGAGACTCTGTATCAAAATAAAAATGATGTGAGAACATAGCTCTAGGTAAAGACCTTGGATTTAAGCCCCAATACTACACACACACACACACACACACACACACACACACACACCCCTTTAAAAACACTATAAAATTAATGTAAGGGAAATAGAGTAATCAAATTCTTGATTTAATCTAAAAAAAGAGGAGGAATAGATGACTAGCAATTGTATTAACATGGATTTAATCTACCAATTAAGAGCAAAACTTTTTGGACTGAATGTTCAAAATCTAATTATATACATCTTAAAAGATGAATATCTTAAACATAAGATAGGTTTGAACCATTTTCTATTTAAAGGTAGAAAATATGATGAAATGTTTAGCAAGAGAAAAGATATATATCCTTGATTGCTTTTCTTTCTATAACCTAAATACCAAAAAGTGGGTTATCTATTAAAACTTAATTTATTTCTTTTTAAAAAAATTAATTTTATTGAGAAAAAATTGCAATGAGACAGTTTCAAAACAGGTTGTTAGGAGAGTTACAACAATTAATACATTGCATATTGTTGTCTTTGTAGTAGTCATTTATAGCACAAGATGCAGACATGATATCCTGTCCAAACACTATTAGTACAAATCTTTCTTCTGACTGAATTAAGAGAAAGTGGCTATATATATATATATATCCTAACTATTTTGCACAGATACAAAATTGTCCTTCATTTATATCTCCTTTTTTGTTTAGTTTTGTCAGAGATAGGTATTCCATTGCCATCCAAATACTGTAGGTACATGAATTCAGCAAAATATTCCAATATAGTCCAGTAGTCCAAAATAGTAATGGGTTATCCACAGGACTGGCAATGTCCGAATCTGTTGACTTGAGCCTTCCACAGCTCAGCATATTAACATGGCTTCACTTTTCCTACCTCATTTCTACACTTTTCTGCTGGATGGTTAAGACCAAGATGAAGCAAGACTTATATAACATGAAATGCAACTTTTGTATCTGACAAGGTCAGTCATATCCCTTCATATTTAAGTGGATGCCACTTGAAGATATACTCATAAGCAAAATAATTTATTTCTTATACTGCTGGTGTCTTGGAAGTGTGAGGTCAAGGGGTCAAATTCTTGCTTGTGGGGACTCTCCACAGTGTTTGCTGGTGGCACACGTGTGGCACAAGGAAGGCCTGAGCAAGATAGCCTGAGATCCACTTCTGTGTCAAGTCACTTTGTCAGTATCCCATTAATTTCTTTTAGTATCCCATTAATGAATTAGTGGATTATTATGTGCTTGGGGAGAGAGCTCTCATAGCCTGATCACTCTCTGCAGATCTCACCTGGTCCCATAGCTTAGTAGCTCATGAGGGTGATAAAATTTTACCACAAGTTGTGTTGGGGACTTTTGTCAAACAATGTAGCCTTTTAAACATGAAATATTCCTGGAGATGAAGAGAGGTGTTTCATAATGGTGAGAGGATCAGATAAACAATTAAGAGTCTAATAATATAGCTTCCAAGTTCATAAAGTAAAAAGTGGGAAAACTAAAAAAAAGCTTACAATTGTATTTAGGTTTGTCAACATCTATCTCTCAGCAACTCATAGGATATGAAGTAGAAACAAATATCAAAAAGACTTGAAACAGGTTAAAAACTGGTTCTGAATTGAATAGTCAAAACGTCACACTCAACTACCGAGAGTTTTTACCAGGCTACATGCTGGGACCATAAGTCAAGGCTTAACAAGTTTCAAAGTATAAAAATATGGACGGTGTCACAGTTGATGACCATGGCACAGCACAGAGGATGAGAGATTGCTCAGCTTGCGAGAGTCTCAGGTGAAAACAGCCCTGATTTGAAGCTTCTGTTGCTTTTTATTGATAAAACCAGGAAGCAAGAATAAAAGACAAAAGGACACCTATGCAGAAATTTTTTAGGAGACAGGACAAGGACAGGGTGGTTTGCTACAGAACTGACCTGAGGGCCAATCTAAGTAATAGATTGGAATATGGGAAGGATAAGGGCCAGAGCGCAAATTTCTTAAGGCAATGTGTTTTTGATCCTACTTGGACTATCACCCTGTAGGCTAACTTTTAATTTTTAACCATGGACTCTAGGAGGTTTGGCCTTGCATTTCTAAAGATCCCTTTCTCTGTCTGTACTTGCTACTCATGCATGCCTCTGGCCAATACCCCCACAGGACAGTACTTTTACAACAGTGAGATTAAAATAGAAATCAATAAGAAAAATGTAACTACAATATCACCATATATTTGGAAATAAAGAAAACATCTGTATAATACCTGTGGATAAGAGAAGAAACAGCAATGCAAGTAAGAAAATATTCTGGGGAAAATGATTAAAGATGTAAAATATATAAATTCATAGACTATAGCAAAAGCACTTACTGTTTAAGCTCCAAAATGCTCATAGTTAAAATTAGAATTTTAAAAATGAGAGTTCAAATCCAGTTTTCTTGTTGATAAATATGTTTCTTAATCATTGTGGCACTGAGACAGGGAAGGGGCATGGTACTTGGAATTGTGTCCTTTGGGAAACATTATGCAGCCTGGAGTTTAAAAGCTAAGTAAAAGTCGTGTTTGGGGGTGTGAGCTCTGGCTTGCTGGTTTTGTATGTGAAAGTCTCCATCATAGGTTAATGTTGTGCTATTCCTAGGTATTTGTTATCCCAGAGGTGGGAACTTTCTCTGTAGAACCTACAAAGCCCCAAGATTTTTAAGCACCAAAAATATATACCTAAATTATGAAAAATGGCCTATGTGTACATCAACAGTTGAGTGGATAAAGAAAACGTGGTAAATCTACTCAATGGACCACTGTTATAAAGAAGGACATATTTGAGTCATTTGTTAAAAAAAAAAGATGACTCTTGAGACCCATAATGAAATACAACAAACAATGCTAAATGCTATGTTTTATAGGTATTTTTAATATGAAAAACTTAAATCCCATTCAAGCCAGGTATTCCCTTCCTTTGTATTTTTCCAAAAGGAATGAAAACCTCATACCACAGAGGTATATGTGCACCTCTGTTTATAGCTGTGCAATTTGTTATAGCTAAATCTTGGAAACAATCCAGATGTCAATCAACTGAAGAATGGATAAGGGAGGTGTGGTATGTTTATACAATGCAGTATTATTCAGCTGTAAAACAAGATATATTTGAGTCTTTCGTAAGTAAATGGATGCAGCTAGAGAACATACTCAAGTGAAATAGATCTGATTCACATGTGCAAACATCATATTGTCTCCTTACTGTGAGAACTTGAAAGAGAAAATGGAATCTGAAGGGTACAATAGATACTGGGAAAAGGGAATGAACTTATTCAAAAGGAAAGAGTTACTGAGTTGAGAAGAAGCACAGGAGAGAGAGAGTTGGGAACAGAGATTTATCTATGTATGAAAGCAGGATGGTTTGGACAACTGTACTGTGCATTTCTGCTAGTGTATGGATAGGAACAATTAATGCTTTTAAAAAGGTACATTAATTAAAAGAAAACAGAACAGAGATGGTAGGAAACATGGAGGTAGACTGTGGAAATAGAAATGTGACCTGAGAAAATTGAGAGAGAGTAGGATAAGAATGTAGAAGTGGGGGTAAAAGTGATAAAGATGAAATATTTATATGTACCAATTCCCCCAAATAAATGTAATTATTATTCAATACAAATATATGCTCATTTAAAGTATAGAGAGAAATTAAAAAGACATAATGAAGTGGAAGTGAAAAATAAGTTGTCATTCATTTTTCAAGCAAATAAAATGTCACATTATCTATGTTTATATCTATTTTACCTTCTAAATACAAAATTAGATGAAACTCACTTATATTAATTTTGCCAACATTATTTGAATGTAGATTAGCCCTTCAATTGAAACATAACTATGGTTTTAAGAAACTACTAGCATTAGAACTTCAAAATATTTATATATCAAGTATATTTCATACCTTCAAATATTTTAGTCAAGTTGCATCAATGTTTATACTTTCTCCTGCATCTCTCCTTTCTATTCACCATTCTTAAAAGACTCTCTTAAATTAAAAGCAAAAACATTAAATCACAATTAAAATGTCTAATAACATGTGGGTTTTGTTGAAAGTCTGTCTGCAGGTATAGGTGCTTGCTACTTCAAAGGATTGATGCAGAGAAATAAAACAACTTACTTCTTGATCTTCTACTTCAATCAAGTGCCAACTGCTTTTGATTATGAAGTTTGAGTAAATTATATAATATATTCCAGTTACATGTGAGATTTGCATTCAGTTGCTTTTCTTCCTAGAAGAAAAACATCCGTGGAAGTCATGTTTCTCCTCATGTCTAGATTTTATCCATGCAAGGGGTAAAAGCAACTTTCCTACATTTCCATCAGTTTTGTCAGGCATGTTGCCAAGTTCTCTGTCAACACTCATGCGACCATTATCTGAATTTACATGTGGTCCAAGTGTGAGCCCTATTTAAGGAAGGTCTCCAGTAATATGATAGAGATATCATTTTTGAAGCAATAGATAGAAGTATAACTTTAGAATTGACATATCAAGGCCACCATCTCCATATTTGTCCAAAATATTCATTCCTAGCAGGATAGGATTGAACATAGAATTCAGGACTGCCATTAGGACTGAAGTACCTTTCGTTCTCTTCATTATGCTGTCTCTTTGAAACTGCAAATATTTATGTGGGAAAGGGCGGGGTTTCATGTGTGTGGTAAATTCTTGGCATTTGAGGCTTTAAATTATTTGTACCTGATGTCAACAATCATTCCTTTGCATCTGCAAATGGTATTTCCCAAAGCAGAGAACATCTTAATAATCATCTATTCTTTATAAACACAGGCTCTCCCTGTTCTTTTGTTTAAGGCAAGACAGAACAGTAAGTGTCTGAACTGGCTCTATCTGCTCCCAGATAGTTTTGTTCCATGCATGCTTTGACAGAAAGAAGGAAGCCTTCAGCCAAACGACCTCACAGGTCAGATATTCAGGGGAGTCCTTCAGACACATGCACTTGAAATATGTCTTGAACCAAAGCCAAGTAATATTTTCTCATTTTGTCCTTCTAGTGTGGACCTGTGTGAATGTGTCACAAGATGCCATGGAATACTATATAGAGGCAGACCTTGTCTTTGATCTAGCTAATGCTGCAAGGACAAATGGACAGGAACGTGAGTAGGCCGTTCAACTTAACGCTGGAGAATGTATGACTTGAACTATCTGTGATGGCTCTAGAAACCCTGGAATCACCTCAAAATATTTTTAGGATCTTTGGGTAGTCTTGATGGTGCTTATTTGTTGCATGTAGGCTCTTCTTAAATATTTCTCTGGACAATATATATCATAATTTGTACAGCAAAAAACATTTTAAAACTGTACTCCTCATTAAATTTACCAAGCATTCACTTTTAATATATGTCCATGTATTTATAAATTATCATAGTAGATGACTATATTAATATAAATCTTTCCTTATAAATATCCAGGGGACCATGGAGATAGCTCAGTAGAATAAGTGCTTGCCTGGCAAGCACAGGGACCTGTGTTCAATACGTGGTACCACAAAAAAAAAAAAAGAAAGAAAGAAAGAAAGAAAGAAAAAAA
>NW_004524761.1:1337469-1344112 GCF_000260255.1 Octodon degus | reverse complement strand
TTGAACTCAGGATCTTGTGCTGGTAATCTAAACAACTAATCTAAAGACAACATTATGCCATACAACAACCATTGTTGAATTCCTATTATTTTGTTTAGTGAAATTTAGTATCATCTCTAACACTTTTTAAAACTTTTTTATTCTTTTCAAAAATAAAAATAAAAAGTACACATTCTTTATTACTGTAGAAGAGGCCATAAGAGTCAGATATCTGTCCTGGTCAGTAAGATAAATAACAAAGAACAGAGATCCAAGAGAAAGAGGTTAAGAATCAGGTAGTTGGTACAGTAGAACAGGCATCAGGAATACTCAGGTGGACTAAAGGAGGAAGGGGAGCTCTCTCTTGAGTTCTCATCAGGCATTCCTACTGGGCTGTTAAGTGTGCTTTTGTGTCTGCAAAGAGCTATGGTGCAGCCTACCACTTGGACATTCCATCAGAACTTATTAAATTTAATTGAATTAAAGAGTTGGAACCATTAAATGCCTAATTTAAAGCCATAACAGGGTATGTTCAACAGATAGCCAATGTTTGGTGAAGGCTAAATTAGAGCCTGCAGAGGTGGTGGCACTGCCTCAGCTCAACGGAGTCACAGCCCCTCATTATTTGACAGGGAAGTGTGGGAGGAAGGAACATTATAAACAGCTCCACTGAGGACTAGAATTCTAAGACAAAGCTTAAAAATGCAAAAAGGGTTTTGTTTCTTTTCTTAAATGAGCCCTTTTTTAATTATAAAGGCAAACCAAATTAATTATGGCAAATTTAGAAAATGCACATAAGATTGACCAAAAAAATAAGTAAATAAAAAGGGAAGGAATTAGAAGAAAAGATAAGTTACTCATGATCTCATTCATCAGAGACAACTATAGGTAACCTTAGGTGTATATTCCAGGACCAAGTGAGATTGTTCTAACTCATCTTTTTTGATTGTCAGAATCATCATAGTGTCGGCATAGCAGTGAAGTCATTGAGGATAAGAGCTGGGGGAGGGAAAACAGATGTGGGCAGAAGAGATCTAAATTGCTTCATACCAGGGACCACTGTGGTGGGACCAGTGTGGTGTGGGGAGACTGTTTACTCCTAGTGGCCACCACTGCTTCCGGGGAGCGCAGCTGCTCTCTGCTCCATGTGCTCCATGACTAAGACTCTAGATGGTGCTATGCAGTGGAGCATAGAGAACTCTTTGGTTGACTTTTTGTCACTTGGGTGTCAGGGATGTCACTGCAACACCTGGTGAATCATGAATTTTACCTAGGACTATTTTGTTTTTTAATAGGTTCATGTATTCACCTAAGGAAGATAAAGCAGGAGACTAAATCTTAGGGACAAACTCCACTCTGCAGAAAGCCTCCTCTTCACAGGCTGCTCTTGTGCAAGCTTGGGGTGCTCAGCCTCCTTCCTTATTAGCAGGAGCTCTTTCCTGAGAAAATCTCCAGTCCTGATGCAGTATTCTCCCTACTGTGCCAGATATGTATTTGCATACCATAACACGCATTTTAGTTTTTGGGGTTTCTTTTTTTGTTGTTTCTTTGTTTTGGTGTTTTTCCTACCCTAGGATAAATATTGACTCCCCATGCAAACTTCTAGTAGAACCTTTACACTCACAATTTTGTGTTCCCACACACTAAGATTTAGAAGAATTCTCTTACATTTTCATTCATTCATTCCTCCACATTATTTGTTAAGCCAATATATCAGTGTTCAACATTGGTTAGATTTATTTATAAAAAAAACTATTGGTTGGAAAAGTTTTGTCTGATTTAACACATAGCCTTGGAGAAATCCAAAATCCTTTGTACACTACCATAGCTGTCTCCCTCCATATATAGGGCACTTTGCTTTGAGGAATCAGCCCTTGCCTGTTCCATGCATCCAGGGCAAAAGAGCTAGCTCAATCCTGCTGTTCTCTGGCACATGTCTCAGGTACAGTCAGGCAGGGTCCTGCAACATCCTAGCTGAAGCTCAGGTCAGGGAATGTGACTATGAGAATAATTCCTTACATAGTAGAGTTTAAAGAAAGAGTTTATCTGTTGTTCTCAATTCAAAACTATAAGACCTTTATGAGAGTGGACCTGCAGCCAACCCTTTTGCTGTCATAAAGGGAGAGCCTTCAGAATGAAATCACACAGAGGATAAGTGAGCTGAGAGATGCAGAGGGAGAGGAGTTTGTTATTTGAGCTTCTGGAAGTAATCACACATGGCTTCTAGTTGCATTGGCAAATAAATTGCTTTTTTTAAATAAAAATTCTACTGAAGCCTACCCCTGAGCCCCATACCAGCCCTTTCTACCAGCCTTTTGAATATAAAGACACAACACTACTTCTCTAATCCCAATAGGCACCCTCACTCTTGTCTTTTACCTAGAATATTTCTAAAGAAGAGAGTGAGGAAGTTCAACTGGATTTATTGTACAGATGGAAAAAAATGAGATCTAGAAAAGCAGAAAGATTTCCCAAGATACCTTGGCTACTTACAGTACTGGGTGTAAGAAACTATAGGAACCACCCTTCTTGAAGTATAGATTTTCCCTCTTATACCATAATGGTTACATGGGGGCTAAGGGGCTCTGGAACAGTCTAAAATCTCTTAAAGGGCACCCAAGGACAAGGTATTTCAAACATCAAGTTTGGTTTCTATAACAACTTGCAGGCAGTTTGATATATATATTTTTTCTATTTGAATGATTTGCTATTCATGTACTTCTAAAAATTATTTGCTTTTTCAGAAAATACTTATAAAATAAAAATGCTTATTGGGAGCTAATTTATTTACTGAGAACTTAATTATGCACTAAGGCACTAAATTAAGTATTGTACAATGTGTTATCCCATTTAATCCTCTCAATTTATAGGGTATGTTATATTTATGAACCCATGCTATGATGAAGAAAGAAGTGTAAGAAGCTTTCCCTAGAGCAAACAGATAATAAAAGGCAGATCTTGGATGCAAACCCACAACTGACAAATTCCACCAAGTCCATGTGTTCATTTTCTATTGTTGTATAACAAATTTTGACACATTTACTGGCTTAAAACAACACTTAGTCATTATCTTTCAGTTCTGTCCACCTAGAGTCCTTTGGGTAGTCCAAGGTCTACCCAAAGCTGTCTGTCACAAGATCAAAATCAAGGTGAAGTTTGGCTGAGCTCTATCCATAAGCTCTACAAATCCTTTCTGAAGGTCATTCGGTTGTTGGAAGTTGGCAGTTCCTTGTAGTTTTAGGACTCAGAGCCTACTGATTACCAGCCAGGAGGTCAGCCTTGGAGGATGACTTTGGAGGCCAGCCACATTTCTTCTCACTTGTTTCCCTCCATCCTAAAAGCAAATTCTTATACAGTTAGAGCAGACCCAATAGATAATGTAGGTACTGAATTCAGCTGACTTGGGACTTTAACTTCATCCTCCCAAAATCCCTTCACTGCAGTACCTAGACTTGTCTTTTCTTGAAATAACTAGGGATGGGAATTTTAAGAAATGAATAGTAAGACCTATGCTGAGGGTAAGACAATAATAATACTTTCTCATTGCTCTGACAACCCTAGGGAGGAAAGGTTTATTTTAGTTCATGGTTTGTTGAGGTTTCAGTCCATCACCATTTGGCTCCAAGGCAGGGGAGCATGTAGAAGGGCATGGTAGAGTAGAATCAGCTGAGGGCATGGCAGTGGGAAGCAGAAAGAGAAGGAGGGAGAAAAAATGAAGAGGGAGACAGAGACAGAGATTGAGGATGAGATAGAGATGGAGACAGAGAGAACAAAGGAGAGGGAGACATACCTTTTCATAGTACACCCCCCCCCACGAAACCCTCTCTGACATGGCTTCACTTCTCAACATAATATTCAGCTAGAAACTCATCTATGGACTAATCTACAGATGAGTATCATGTCCTAATGATCCAGTCACCTCTTTGAAGCCATGTACAATTGAGTGAGACATTGGGGGGACTTCCAGATACAAACTATGACAATTAGAGACTAGGGAGTGATGAGAACTAGAAAGAATAAGACCTCATGATATTCTCGCCATGAAGGGCTGCCCCTAAACTGCTCACCAGATGGCTGCCATATGGGAAAGCAAAAAGCTCATTGACAGATCTTCTACACCAGAGGACTGTCAATTTGTATTTTTATGCAACATCATTCAATTATAAAAGAACTTTAACTTAAAACACAACATTCTCAGCATAGGTAGGGCCTTTAGACCAGTATTAACTCTCTTTAAAATTCTGTGACCATAAATGATTTCTCACTGACTCCTTAGTTTCCCAGTATTGACTATGTCCACCAATGGGGGTTCTCCATCTTGAACCCAATACACCACAGTAGCTTACCAACTCCAAAGCATTTTCCACAGACTGCTAAGCTTCAGAGATTAACCAAGTTCTCTAAGTCCCTGGTTCAGGGCTTCTCCAGATGGCTACAATGATGTTCTTAAACATCATTGCTCCTCTGTTCTCCAACAAGAATCTGCTCAAACTGTCCTCTGTCTGCTCAAAAAAGCTCTTTCTAGGCTGTTGCTTTTCTGCCTACTGTCAGATTATAAGCATGAAAAAGGCAGGAATGAATCACACCTTATTTGCATTAATACTCTCTTATTTAATTTTGTTGTTTGGACATAATTAATAATTCTTTCTTCAATAGATAAAAGTCATTCTGCAATACTGAGGATTCTCTATGTGTTCCTAAAAGTTCATTGGCCATCCTAACCTACTTGTAGAATGTGTCTGAAACTACATGGCAAGATTGTTTTGTTTTCCATAGTTTTATTCATAAACAAAAAGCAATGAGACAGTTTCAAACCAAGTTGGTAGGACAGTTTCAATAATACACACATTGCATACATTCTTCCTAGTGGTTATTTGCTGTACAAGATGCGGACATGTTATCCTATTTACAAACTCTATTAGAACAAATCCCTCTATTCATTAAGAGAATGTAACTATATATCTATCCTAACCACTTTGAATACACAGATACAAAATGGACATTCATCTGTTTCTCCTTTTTTTGTTTAGTTACATTATTTGAATATTATAAGTGTGTTAACTTAGCAAAATATTCTAAAAGAGTCCAGTAGTTCATAATAGTATTGGGTCTTCTGCTTCAGTGAAGCAGTGTTAGAAATTGTTGACCAGAGTCCCCTACAGCTCAACATAACACCATGGTTTTATTCCTTATCCTTCGTTTTTATACTTTTCTGCTGGATGGTTAAGGCCAAGATAAAGCAAGACCTACACAACAAGAGTTGTAGCTTTTCGGTCTGAGAAGGTCAGTGAAATCCCCTCAGGATTTATCCTGAGATCCTGTACCTCAGATTGTAGATCCTTTGTCAGTGTCAGCAATGTGGATGAGTCACGGCCATTGCTTGGCCAATGTTACATGGCAAGATTGTTAATTTGGGAATATAATTAATCAGAAGATAGAACAATTCTTTTTAAAGAAGACTTGAATAGTGAAAATTACTTTGTCATAATGGAAAAACAATCTGCATCATATAGGACATAGTGGAAGCATAGCCTGTGGAGCTGGAAATGAACAAACAGTGTTGTCACACAGCTCTGTGTGTGCTATAGCCAGGGAAGGTAGAGGAGGGTGGACACCATCAGGTAGCTAGAGTTCAATGGGAAAGAAATGGGTGTTTAGTGTGGAGTATATGAAATAGTGTGTGTTATAAAAAGAGGTTAGTGTGTGTTATAACATTGTGATAACTGTGATCATAAGTGATTATTTCATATTTCAACAGATAGAGTTTTAAAGGCAATAATTTGCCATTATGTATATAGACATTCTACTCCCTAATCCTTAGGAGGAAACCCTAAGGGAATGTGTATAGAACAAAGTGGAGTTTAGACCATCTGTTCTCCATCACATTGTACCTTTACAGTTAACTCCAGTAACATTGTTAATTTAAAACAGATCAGACCCTGGACTCTGCAGGGAAACAAAATGTTGCAGTTCTGTGTCATATTTGTGGGCTGTTATGTTGTGCTACATGCATGAACTAGCTGTCATGTAGTTACCACTGCTATTGAGACCATTCCTGGTACAGTTGACAGAAGACAGATTTTCTAAACTTGACTCTGCCAGAGATGTCCCATATTACCTGCTTAAGCAACTTATGATGCTTTTGTTTTACCCAAGAATGTAGGTGATGTCTGTGCTTTCTGGCCTACATAAACATTCCTGGAACATCCTCACAGAAAATTTTATGACTTTGGAGTCAAGATTCCTTGTCCAGTATCATCTACCATTAATACATTCTGTGAACCTGAAGAAATTACTTAAACTGTATGGACTTCATTGTCTTTATCTGTAAAACAGGGCACCAGTTAGCTATAAATATGTATGAACCACTTATTTTATGCTGATAAGGAATGGCCTTTAGTTGTGGTTTTTACCAGTATGATATGGTTTTACACTGATAAGGACTGGATTTTCTTAGACCACTGGCAAGACTGTTTCTATATTAAGTCATTTCCTTTGTAATGAACTGGGCTACAATACTGAGATCTTAAATCACCAAAGATCAAACACACCACAGCAAAGACATAAAATTGCATAGTTACTCTAACCATTACCCCACACTGCAAATAACATTTTCTTTCTTTTTTTTTTTTTTTGACATCAGTTATTTTTATTTTAAAGAAAG
>NW_004524761.1:1332722-1337369 GCF_000260255.1 Octodon degus | reverse complement strand
AGAAAAAATCAGGTTAAATTTCTTTTCCTAAGTTTAAATTTCTCTTTGTCTGTCTGTCTTTGTCTCTGTGTCTGTCTCTGTCTGTCTGTCTGTCTCTCTCTCTCTCTCTCTCTCTCTCTCTCTCTCTCTCTCTCTCTCTCTCTCAATCTCTCCCAAGATCCAATCTCCCCAGTATTCTCTTGTTAAGTATTCTATTTTGGTAACAGATGTCTTTCAAATACGGCAGGAAATACATTGGATCACCTTCTAAGGAAGTGTAAAAGGGCAGGAGTCACGTATTTGCAGACCCCTAATCGTGGGTGCATCATAAATTAGCTCATCACATCATCTAAAATGTTGGCTAGCTTATGAGCACACACTTGTTTCAGTTCTAATTTTACGAAGAAGTTTAGAACTTTACATAGGTTCCCATCTTGATCCAGCATGTAACTTACTATTTGTTAATCCCTATGTCATGCTTTCTTTCTGTTCCAGGCAGTAATATCTAGTGGATGATCTACCACAGGCAGCTGTTTGGAAAGCAGCTGGCAATGTGGGGAGACACACTGTAGGGGGAGCACAGAGAAAACTGGACATAACAAACTTGTCCAATGGAAAGCAAATAAAGTACTTTCTCATCTACTTCAAATCAAGTCAGCAGTGGGAGCCCCTGATGGATCAGAAGGCAGGGAAATAATGTGCAGGAGTATTGAGAGCCTTTGAAGATGAGCTGGGATTTTGCTGTTTTCTTCCAGGTCCAAGTCTGGACCAAGAGTGAATTTGGTGAACCATGAGATACACATCCAATCTGATTATTCAGGGAAGGACACTGTTTACAGGTTTGTGTGCTTTGCAATCAACTATTATATTCAAGGAGCAATCATTTCCTCTATAAGACTGTAATTATCCACTCAGGAATGCAGTAAGGGATTTTTTTTTTAATAATGTTGAATGTATAGTTATTTTACAACTTAGAATACTTTCATTGTCAGGGCTTTAACCTGTATTATTTTGTCTTTTTCCTTCTACTACAAGGTTAATATATTGTTTCCAATTTCATAAACATATTTGAAACATATATATATATATATATATATCTCATAAATTTTTGGAATTCATTCTGCATATTATAAATCATGCACTTATAGGCATTTACTTAATGCTAATGTTCAGAATTCATAATATAAAAAGTCAATAAAGGGCTGGGGAGATGGCTTAGTGGAATAAGTGCTTCCCTGGCAAGCACAAGGGCCTGACTTCAATCCCTGGTGCTGCCCCCCCCCAAAAAAGTCAGTAAAGCTAAATATTTATCATACAATCATAAATGTATTACAAAGCAATGATTAAAACAAATTTATAAAACATTAAACAGAAAACATACAAGTTTATGAAGTAAAACATTCAAAAATAACTCAAATATTGAATAAAAACAAATGCAATTTATAATGAGCCCTGAAAATGAAGTATATTTGATTCTTCACACTACAATATTGAAATGTTATACTTGCTAGCACATATTTATTCCAGCTTATTGGAAGGATTTGTAACTCTAATTGACAAGCAGTGAGGAGAAAGTTGTAAGTTATCTCCAAATATTTTTCTTTGTCTCATCTTCAAATAATGTCTTTTTTATTATAGGGTAACTTTTCCCCAAAGAAAGTTACAGTTGTTCAAATGATAATGCACTACATCATTTGGGGAAAGGTGGTCAGAAAATATATTGAATAAATTTTAAAAATTCTTTTTATAGTAAATGAAAAACTGTCAAGAATTATGAGGATATGGGCCAGCCAAGTAGCTCAGCAGATTAAAAAACCTGCAAGCAGATGCAGGGACTGGGGTTTGATCCCCAGGCCTGCTGTGCCGGCCCCACCCCCTGGGGTGTGTTGAGATGGCAATTGAAACTGGGCATGGTGGCTTGTGCCTGTAATCTCAGAGCTTGAGGGGCTGTAAACAGGAGAAGCACTACAAGTCTGATCTGGTAGTGAGACTGAACACTCTATAGACCCTTTCCTAAAATACAGGAAAAAAATTATGAGGATAAATATGTTTAAGGGGGAGTATTATGAAGAAGATTAAAGACAGTGTGTCTTTTACAGTAACAATTTCTTTATTTAAATGTTCACTGTATTTGCTGATCTCTCATTTGATTAAATATGTGTGGCATTTTCTGTCAAATAAAAGCATTACAGTGTGTTAATTGTTATCATCTATTATTTTGTTCTGAAATTTTGTTTTATTTTTCATTTTAAAATTATGGTGTAGGTCAACATAACACCATGGCTTTACTTCTTATAATTCGTTTTTATACTTTTCTGCTGGATGGTTAAGACCAAGGTAAAGCAGGACCTATGAAACAAGAGTTGTAGCTTTTGGGTCTGATAAAGTTAGTGAAATCCCCTCAGGATTTATCCTGAGATCCTGTACCTCAGATTGTACAACCTTTGTCAGTGTCAGCCATGTGGATGAGTCACGGACATTGCTTGGCCATTGTACACTCTGTGAAAGCCTGAGAGAATGTTTTCTCTCCATGTGACTCTCCTTAGGCACACTCTACATCATCAATCACTTTCCTCTTTGTCCCCATAAGCTCCTTGATCAGAAAATTTGGGACATTACCGATTACATGACGTTACAGTGTAAGTTCTCATATGTCCTGAGTCTTAATTGACCTTGGAAGACTAGGGCCAAAATGTCGGCTTTCCTTGTAGCCCTCCTTTTTCTCTAATTTTGGTCTGCAAACTTAGGTTGTTAACCATCCAGAAGAGAAGTTTATTGTTATTACCATACCACCTAGGCTGTTAAGCTTAACCTCACTGAATATCAAACATCTTAGGCGTAACACAGAACAGGTATTTTTCATCGTTATGTTGAGCTGTAGGGGACTCAGGTCAACAATTTCTGGCATTGCCAGTGAAGCGGAAGACCCAATACTATTATGGACTAATGAATTCTCTTAGAATATTTTGCTGAGTTTACACACCTATATTTAAATGATGGAACTTAACCAAAAAAGGGGATACAGATGAATGTCCATTTTCTATCTGTGTATTCACAGTGGTTAATATAGATATATAGTTGCATTCTCTTAATGAATGGAAAGATTTGTTCTAATGGTGTTTGTAAATAGGATATCATGTCCGCATCTTGTCCAGCAGTTAACCACAAGGAAGAATGTATGCAATGTGTTAATTATTGAAACTGTTCTAGCAATTTGGTTTGAAACTGTCTCATTGCTATTTGCTTCTTAATAAAATTATGGAAAAAAATTATGGTGTAGGGCTCGCCAAATAGCTCAGTGGACTAAAGTGCCTATAAGCACGAGCAGGGGCTGGGTGTTTTAACCCCGAGCCTGTTGTGTGGCTCTGTCCCTGTGGCCAGCTAAGAGGGCAATTGAGACCTGGCATGGTGGTGTGTGAGTTTAATCTATTAGCGAGATGCTGAACATCCTGTAGACCCTTCCCTAAAATATAAAATAAATAAAATAATAAAATAAAATTATGGTGCATCCTTATCCACCTTATTCACCTAGTCTGGCACTTTGAGACTTTGGTTTTTCACCAAAGTCAAAATGACCATGAGAGGCAAAAGTTTTGAATCAATTTGGAACATCCTGGTAGTTACAGCAGTGTAAGTAAAGACACTCATGAAAGAAGACTTCCAGAACTGCTTCAGAGAATATCAAGAATGATGGGACAAGTGAGTTTGAAGCAAGGGGGAGCACTGACAGAGAGACTAATAGCAAAGTAACAACTTTTTGAAATTAAATTCTCATTGTATTTTTAAGTCACATCTCACTTTTTAATTTAAAGAAATCATTTCTGGCGTGAGACGACCTGGGGCCTACGAGATCCTGAGTAGACACAGAGCGCAGGCCCGGTGAGTGAGTGAGTGAGATGACCTGGTGCCCGCTGGATCCTGAATAGACCCAGAGCCCAGGTCTGGCATGTGGGTGAGACCACCCAGGGCCCACGGATCTTCATTCGACCTAGAGTGCAGGCCCAGAGAGGAAACCTTCAGCAGAACTCACTGCAAAGAAACTAGAGGCAAGACCCACCAAGCTGATTCAGGAGCAGAACATCTTCCCAGAGAGACACAAAGGGTTCAACTCTAATGACTGCAGCACAAAGAAGAGGAGCACAGCAGCCAGATCCAAAAAACACCCACCTGGAGGAATCTGAACTTCGTAGATCCGGACCTGGTGCTAAGGTAATAACTCTATCTAAGCTCTACACCAAAGGTCAGAAGACAGTGGTATACAAAATGACAAAGAGGGCCGGGGAGATGGCTCAGTGGAATATAGGGCTTCCCTAGCAAGCACAAGGGCCAGAGTTCAAAATGACAAAGAGAAGGAACAAAATGCAGTCTCAGGTCCCGAGTCCACCCAGTACAAATGCAAAAGACACTAGCACTGAGGAAATTGGAAACCACACACCAGATATCTCTGAAATAATAGCATTGGCAGTAAAGAAACAACTGCAGAAAGGCATAGAAGAAATCAGATCAGAAATAATTTTGGAACTAAAAAATTTAGTGATAACTATAATCAAAGAAGTACTAAGTGCTTCTAAAGAATACACTGATAAAAAATAGAGCAGAATATAAAAATGATGGAACCCTTGAATAAGCAATTTAGGAAAGAAACAGAATGTATGAAACATGTTCAAA
>NW_004524761.1:1295968-1321337 GCF_000260255.1 Octodon degus | reverse complement strand
CAGGGAGTTCTGCTGAGGGGTTCCCTGCTGGGCCTGCAGCCTGGGTTAAAAGAGGATCCCTAGGCCTGGGAAGTCTCACTCACTCGCCGGGCCTGCGCTTCGGGTCTGTTTAGGATCCCGCGGCCCTGGTCGTCTCACTCACTTGCCGGGCCTGCGCTCTGGGACTGTTCAGGATCCCGCGGCCTCGGTAGTCTCACTGACTCGCTGGGCTTGCGCTCCTGGTCTATTCAGGATCCGGAGGGCCCCAGGTCGTCTCACTCACTCGCCGGGCCTGCGCTCTGGGTCTGTTCAGGATCCCGCGGCCTGGGTCGTCTAGGTCTTTCTTAACAGTTGAGTTTTTATTTAAAAAAAAAAATAATAAGTTGGAAGCTTCTATTATAATTTAAAAGTAAAGTTCTTCAAAGTGTTCAAATTTCTTCAACATGGTAGGACAAGAAGCAATCAGAAGCCCTTCGGGAAGGTCATTGACCCCCAACCCCAGCTGCGCATGCGCCCTCGCAAATAACATTTTTCTTTGTAAACAAGATTTGATCTTAAGAATAAGAGCCGCACAATTATGTAATGCAGAAATTAATTATTTCTAAAATCTTCAGTTGAGAAGAGTGTTTTGTTGTCTTTAATCTTTAATCCCAAGAAAGAAGACCCAAATCTCACTGGAAAAAAAAAAATAACACTATGTTGTCTTTCAACCCTGCCAAGACTCCATCAATATAATCCATTTCTATGATCCCTTCTAAGGTATATTGAAGCTCAATTCTCTCCTTCACTGAAATTTTCATATGATATAGACAATGAGAAAATCAACACTGAAAACATGGTTTTGGAAAACTAGACCTCAATATCAAATTAAAAGTCCATGAAGAGTAGATAGGAATCTTCTCAATGAAAGTGACCACGTAGCCAAGTTGTGGTAGTGAGAACTGTGGATAAAAATGAGATACTTTTCATTTCACAGGAAAAATGATCTACTCTATGGTCTCCAAATGATGGTGAGTAGGTTTGCAGGTTGTGCGGTATAGTCCAAGAGGCAGGAGAAGAAAATTCTACAAGATACTAGAATACAAGTCATGCTTGTTTTATACAAAAATAAAAGGAAATTAAATCTTACTGTTTGTGGTGATGATGAACACCAGTACATTCATTTGGAGTGTCCAATATTTCACATCAAGTGTTCATATTGGTCTAGTTAGTGGGATTTTTGAACCATATTAAGTATGTGCATTAAGCTAATCCTTACGAACTGGACAAATGAACTTTTTAAAGGGATAGAATTCTAAAGATAACATCAACAATTCAGACATAATAAATGCTACCAATTGCATTTTTACTTCTCCTAGCATGATATTTTATTTGACCATGTACTGTCCCTTAAAATCAGAGTTTGGTATTTTAATGAGAACTGTGAAACAACTGCTTCTTAAAAAGGGGCCTATCCTATAGAAAACATTTTAAAAATGAATGTTTGGAAATATTTTATTCATTAAGTGATTTGCTTCTGAAATTACATGGGTACATGTGTCTTTAAAATTCTCATACCTGTACATGAAAAAGTATTTTCTATTAATACTTATAGAGTAAAAATATGACCTTTGACCTGTTCTCTATATAGAACTTATTCATTGTATTTCAATACAGTCAACACATTCTTACATTTTGTGTTCTAATCTAAGCCTTCTGATTCTTATATTGTTTCTCACCTATTACAAATGTCTCCCAACTAAAAACTTTGTTTCTACTAAACCTTGGTATTACTTCACAGACTGACATCAGATGGGATGGAAATTGTTAAGTCAAGTTCCAACAAAATTTTCATAATAATTAATTCATTTTTAATGTATTATGATTCTGGAATAGCAACCAATAACATCTTTATTCCACATTGTCAAAATATCGTTTTCAACTATGACAGGACTCACAAAGAACTGAACTTTAAAAAAATCACTCCATTCATTTACTTTATCACAAATAATTAAAACAAGACTTTTTTAAAAAATGAAACATAGTCATTAATATTATACACTTAATGGTATGATTACAAATATATTTAGGGAGAATAAGATGACTGGACTTACAATAAATAACATGTTAATGCAAACATATTAGGAGTGTATGCTATACCATTACATAGTAATATATTAATGTATTGTTTATCAGTATACATAGTTTTGATTATTACTTTTAATATGAATATTTGCTTTACTAAAAAATAGTAAACATATGAGCATTTTGGAAGATGGGGTAGTACATAGCATGAAAATGTGTGGCTGTGAGGTTGTCCTAATTGTTCAAGGGTCCTTTGGGCTAAATCCTTTTGCCTCCAAGACATTGCCTTCTCTTGGTGGTTGCTGGTTGTCTCTTGGTGGCCTGTTCAGGGTCCTGTCTTCTGCATCCAGTGGAAAGGAGTCTCTCCCACAACCAGTGGAAGGCCTGCTCCATGTTCAGAGACATGGTGGTCTGTGGTTTGGGAACATCTTTCCCGGATAAGCTGAGGAGATTGAGCGCTCTGTGATGCCTGACTTAAGACTTCTGCTAAGCACATTTCTGTCTGAAAATTGTCACTGGCAGCACTGGGAAAAGGACGACAACATTTTTTTCTGACGTTTTGCAGATGGGCAAATCTTGACATGCCTCATGTCCTCAGTGAGCTACCTGACCCATGTGTAGAGGGAATAGCTACTTGGGCAGAGGTCTCCTACCAGAGCAAGTTTAAAGAAACTCCAACATCATCATTCCTTCTCTAAAATTTTGTGATTCTTTTTGTCAAGTGTTTTGATTTTCATTGTAATCCTTTTGGATTTCTCCTTTATCCATGTGAACATCCTAAAATATCTTCAGCAGTTTCAGGAGAATATCCAGTTTTCCTTCAGTAATTTTTTTCTTTAGACACTTGTCCAGCAACACCATGTAGACTTTCATGAGCGGTTGATTCCTCAGAGTCACTGTCATCAGTCCAGACCATGTTGATACCTAGTTTGAAGATCTACCATGGGTTGTCCTTCAGTACACTTTGTATTTTGAACCATCTTTTTTCCCTTCATTCTCTCACATGCTTTGGATAGGAGTGATGAGGTTTCCCAAAGAACATACACAGGGAGTTGTGTGTTTGCGAGATGAATGAGATCCTTACAGAATGAGGCATTTTCACAGGCAAATATCTCCCAGAGGGGCTCAGTGTGGATTTGGTTTCAGAACTGCAGTCCTCTCTGTCAGAGAGGTTGCTGCTAAGGGATGAAGATGCCATGAAATTGAAGAGTGTGAGAATCTCTGTCAACACAGGAAATTTCCAAAGGGGAAAAATAATAGAAGATACTGGGGAGAAATTTCACTGCTGGGTCCTGAAACATAAATAGGAGATGCCGCTGAATCTTCATCACTTGAGTCTTTGGCTAATGGTCAGGTAGGCCATAATCTGTCTTCAGTGACTTCTGGTTACCATAGCAATATCCAAGTCAGTATGCCCAAATAGTAGAAATAGGGAGAGGTGCAAAGGGTTAGGAAAACAGAGGGTTTATTCATTTTCTTTCAAATACTGTGACCCCACACAGGCTGAAGCATCCTGCTTGAGGTCAGAAGAAATACTGCCATCAGGAGGGAGTTACTTTTCTCTGGTCTTGGAAATTCCCAGATCATTCCTGTCCTCAGGGAAAGACACACTCTCTGGGAAGATACCCATAAACAGCTTAGTCTAAGACAGAGTGGTTAAGTGCAACAGAAGAGCTTAAAACTTGTATCCTGGTGATATAGGAGAAATCCATCTTTCTACTTGCTAGATGACAGAGGTGTCAAGTTCATGTCCCCTGAAATTGAAGAGTGAATTCAAAAGGAAAAAGGAGGTTAAGGTAGAAAAGTTTTAATAATTCTTAAGAGACAGGAAGTGAGTTGCCAGTGAGGCCCTTTGTTAGGGGAAACTTATACAGAAAAATCAGAAATGTGGGTGCAAAGTAGGTCAAACTCTAGTCAACGTATAGTACTATAACTGTTTAGCTCATATTGATCTGATAGGGAAGCAGGACATGTACAAAGTGCACACAATCACATAACAATCCCAGAATCACAAGCAGGAAAGCATATCTAGATCATCTAGCTAGTCGTCTCATGCTAAATTGGCATGTGTTATCACTAGTAGCTGGAACTACTACATGTATGGGAATGACAAACGTTTGAGTCTAAAAAGTTACCACCTTCAATAATTTTATCCTGTGAGTCACCATGTGAGAAGATTTTTTGCAGTTTCATATCTTTTAAGTCCTATATACTTCAAAACACAAATATACCAAGAAGTTAGCAATAATTGGCATAACGTCCATATTTAACCTTTATATATTTGGTTTTTTACACTTAAGACAAATTTCAGTGTCCTTCAACAGATTTCATGTAAGGTATGACATACTGAAGGTAGTTAAGAGCATTCTACAGCTCTGATAAGTTTTGGAAATAGTGTTAGTGACTATAAATAGACTTAGCATACAACATACAAGTACATCTCATTCATACAATAGCAAAATGTTTGTTTAGTCAAAACCAGTGAATGTAGATCAAGTTTAACTGTCAGAACAAAATTTATTTTTTATTTACTTATTTTTGTTTTGTATTTTAGGGAAGGGTCTACAGGGTGTTCAGGGTCTCACTACTAGATTGCACTCATAGTGATCTGCCTGTTTACAGCCTCCCAAAAGCTGGGATTACAGGTGCATGTCACCATGCCCAGTCTCAATTGCTGTCTCAGCATGCCCTGCGGGTGGGGCCAGCATGGCAGGCCCAGGGATCAAACCCCTGACCCCTGCACCTGCTTGCAGGCTCTTTAATCCACTGAGCTATTTGGCTGACCCAGAACCAAATTTAAAGAGATGTCTAATTTTGAGCATTTCATGTGTTTAATGTCTAAGCATATATTATATAAAAGAGAATGCCTGTTACTGTACATGTTTTAAACTTATGTAGTCTTAGCTTGGTCAACTTAAATTTAATTCTCAGACTTACAGCATAACTTGCTTGTAGATGTGTATACAAATATATGTTCAAATATCTGTTACATCATAAACTAAGAATATTTTTATTAAATAAGCATGAACTGGTTGTTAAAAAGATTTCATAGACTAACATTCAAATACTCTTTAACACTTCAAGCTCCCTCACAATGCAGTAAGTTAAAACCTACTAATGAGAACACAAGAAAATTATGTAGTAAAATATCAAACCTTTAAATCTAATTGTGTATCTTTAGTGAAGAACATCTCAATATTTTAGAAAACCGTATTATTTATAAACATAGAAAACTTAACCTTTTATGCCCCCAAACAATTGTTTTTGATGATTCATCATACCACTGATCACATTTTAAGCCATACATAAAATCTTTGACCAAAAGAACCTCTTAAATCAAGGTATACAGACAATTGTAAACATTGCATTTATAGAATGTATTTTGGATAATATCTTGGTCATCAAAAAAGCTGGATGGAAATGTTACCAACTTTGAAGACATCTTTTTTTAAAAATTGGGTTTTTAATTTTTTAAAAGAGAATAAAAACCATGACAACCATCATAACAGAGGTAAACTTCTAAGACCTGTCCCCTCGCCTCAGACACACCTCAAAAACTAGAAATTCAAAGAAATTATTCTGAAGAACTTTCTAAAATAAGAAAACAAGCCATCTCTTAACCACCAAATAAGTCAAGAAAAGAACACAAGCAAATTCAGCAACCAGTGTAGAAGTCTAAATGCTCTCTATATAAAACAGGAATATAAGGCTTTGCATGAAAAAGTAAAAATTTCCCATCAAAGAATCCTAGATATGACTATATCACAGTCTTTCCTGTTCAGAAATTTCAGCATGGCTCAAGTAACAAAAACAAGAACAACAACAACACAAAAATAGGCATAAGCAACCAGCAAACAATGGATGACAATTTTTGATTACCTAAATGAATCTCAATCCACAATTCAAAATAGTTAGGGTTCCATGAAAAAGAAGCAAATTCTTATCTGCTTTCAAAGATCTTGGTGCAACTTTCAAAATGATATAGGAGAAATGTAAAACCCAACCTGCTAGATGTCAGAAGTACTGAGTTTGTGTCCCCTGAAGTTGAAGAATGAATGCCAAAGCACAAAGGAGGTTAAACGTATGAAAGGCTTAGCGGGGAATGTGAATAGCTCCTTAGAGTCAGGAGGGGTCTTAGCAATGAATTGCTCTAACCTATTCTTTTAATTGACAAATGTGTTGTCAAAATAATTTGTAGATTTTGGTTCTTGATGCTAGGAGTGAGGGATGTATTTACAGGCACTTTTCTGTAATTCAAAGCACAAAACAGTTTTGTACTACAGCCAAATCCTAAAATTGTAACAAATATGCCTTCTGAGTTGAATATATATATATATATATATATATCTCCAATATATATTCATATGTAAAACGTATGTATATTCATATATAAAATCTATATATATACATACATATCATATGACTATTGTTAAAATGCAAGATATTTATGACTTGTGAAATGTCCTTCAATATTAGAAGTCTGGGGGAAAATAGTTAATAAAGATAGTTTCTTAGAGTTGACTTCCAGATATCTCTCGTTCATATATGAAATATGAACAGGTACAAGTGGTGATGGAAAAATTTAATTCTAGTCTCCCAGACAAAATATTAAAATTAGCATTTATGAAAATGCAGATCCTAAAATTAGCTGCTAACAGAAAAATACTTCTTTCATTTGGGTCCTTTTTTGTCCCTACCTTTACCCTACCTGTATGCTTTCTTTGAAGGAGCAGCTGACCCTTGAGTGCCCAGTACCAGCATGTCCATGTGGTCATGCACTGATCCCCAAGAGCTACCCAAGGTCCTGCTCATCATTCTGCATGCCACCAGCTTTACATTCATTACTCTGCATGAACTAGCTTCACATATGTCAGTTTATTTACTTATACAATTGAAAGGAAAAGTAATTCTTTAGTTGAAGAAAACCTGTACCAAAATCTGATGCATCTCACCTTGGAAGTGAGATTTTGCCTCTGAGATTTTAGCTCTGAAAGGGTTGGTTCATTATGTGCTGAGGCTTTAACCTGAATGCGTCTCTGACAAGACTTTGATGGGGTGTGATGCTAATGCTGCTTTGCCAATTTTTAGGAGCTCCTCACATGGTTAAGTACTTCCCATGTGTTTTCTCATTTAATATTCTTATCAAATTATTATTATCCTTAAGTGAGGAGATGAAGGCTTAGACAGGTTAAGAAGTTAGCTGAAATCACACATGCAGGAAGTAAAAGATGCAGGACTCAAATAAGTGGTTGGTATTAGAGATTTTCTTTCTTTTCTAGGATTTGCTTTTTTCCTTGACTGGTGAGTTACATGATGAATGTTCCTTTAAAGTCAACTATTTTTCTTTCATTTGGATTCCTTCTAGTTTCAAAATGCATTTTAAAATGATCTAAGGATAATATTGATCTTATTCCTGCACTTTCCATGAAAAACAATAGAAATCCATTAATACCTGATTTATATGTAGAATGTACAAGTAACCTATGCTTCAGAGGGAAATTATATATCTATACTGTGAGTTCAGCATCCAGCTATATGACCTTTTGAAAAAGGCAAAATTAGAGGCAGATAAAAAAAAAACAACTGGTGATTACCAGTGTTTTGAGAGAAGGGAAGATCTTGGCTGTGATAAAGTATTCCGCATGGCATATGATAGCTCGTCTGTGTCATACATTTTCAAAATCAAATGTACAACACAAAAGAAAAGTCTAGTGTAAACTGTGAATTTTGTTTAATTAGAAAAAGTAGAGTAGATGGGCATGGGTGTGCTGGCACAAGTCTGTAAACCCAGCACTCTGGAAGGGTAAGGCAGGAGGGAAGCAAGTTCAACTCCAGCCAGGGAACTTAGCTAGCTCCTGTCTTTTTTTGTTTTTATGTATTTAGTACAGGGTCTACAGGGTCTCACTACACAGATCAGACTCATAGTGATCCTCCTGTTTTTCACCCTCACAAGCACTGGAATTACAAGCATATGCCACCACGCCCAGACTCAATTGCTGTCTCAGCGAGCCCTGGGGATGGCAAAGAAGGCCCAGTATCCTTCTTTGCCATGCTTGAATCATGCTCCAGGAGGAGCTTAGGTGGTGCCATGATGTCTCTGTTTCACTCTGATAGGAGCTCCAGGTGCCAGAGCCAAGAATTGGGATTGATCCCTGGGGATGGGGCCAGCACAGCATGACAGGATTGAATCCTGGTTGGCCCTGTGTCTGCCTAAGCAGGCGCTTTAATCAGCTGAGTTATCTGGCTGGCCCTGCTAACTCCTGTCTTGAAAAATGAAAAATGAAAAATGATGTCACATCAGAGGTCCTGAGTCCTCACTGACCTTGAAGGGCTGGGGCAAAAATATTGGCTTTCTTTTTAGCCCATCTATTTGTCTAATTTTTGTCTGCAAACTTTAGTTGTTAAACATCCAGAAGAGAATCGTAATGATATTATCATTCTATAACAGAGGCAGTTAAGCTTAACATCATCTAAATATGTCTATCTGTCTAAATATCACATACCTTAGACATCAAATGGAACTGATATTTTCCAACAACCATGGATATTCTAACATCTAAATCCCTATAGAATTTTTTACAAGAGATATATAGTTTTTACACAGAAATTTAGAAATCAAACCATATTTGATGCATATGCAACAATGTAGCTGTACAATCCTGCTACATTTTGCTGAATTCAAGTACCTGCAATCTTTGGACTGGCATCAAGTATGAAAAGGTCCTTTAAAGACTTCTCCAAATACAGCTTCTCTAATAGCAGTGGATCATCCCTCTGCAAAATAAAACAAAAAAGGGAGATATAAATAAAGGACTGCGTTATTGTGAAAAAAAAAATATATATATATGATAGTTAAGAAAGATATACAGCTACTTTCTCATGATTGAATGAGAAGAACGGTTTGCACTAATCTTATTTCGAAAAGAGATCATCTCTGCATCTTGTCCTCTGAATAACTAGTATGAAGACAACAATATGCAATGTACTAATTATTGTAACTGTCCTATTAACCTGTTTTGAAATTTTCATTGTTACTTTATCTTTTTTTCTCAATAAAATGAATGAAAAATAAAATTAAATTTAAAAAAGAAAAATGTAAGATGTAAAAAAGAACTGGGGGTATATTTAGGCAAGGAGAACTTGGATTCAATTTATAGTATAGGAAGGAAGGAAGGAAGGAAGGAAGGAAGGAAGGAAGGAAGGAAGGAAGGAAGGAAGGAAGGAACCAAAACAAGAAAAACAAACCTTACTGAGCACATCAAATGAGATACAGTTATTTTAGAAAGTGAAAAGGCATCATAGAAGCCAGAAATTATGATTTAATCCTATGGTAAATAATTTGTATGATAGCAATCATCATAAATCCTCACAACAATCATATGAAATGGGGATTCTTTCCTCTCTTATAAATGTCTTATAGAAATAATTGAGTTGACCATGATCATAGAGTTGGTAATTCCTGGGCTTAGACTGGAGTCTTAATTCTCTTTCTCCAAAGTCCTTGCATTACAGAAACTGAGATCATTCATTTTTTAGTGGTCCTGTCATCACTGCTTTCTGGCAATAAGAAGAGATCTTATTTTTCTTTGGGTTCATTTTTAATTATTTCTGAGGCTCTCTAATGCTTCAGCTTTGGTATTTCCAAGTCTATCTGACCTGGAACAAAGTTTAAATGAGAGAAGACAACAACACATAAGAAGACACCAGAAAATGAAAAATGAAAAAGTTAGCAAAATCTTATAGCATATTTTAAGTCCCTATAGACTGATTTGTATAGTTCAGAGAAACTTGGTGCTTTGAAGAGTCCACCAGGAATAGTAGGCTTTTTTATTAATAGCTTTGCTGCATTGTATCAGAGAAGAAGCAGAGATTTCTGATGAAACTATTTTAGAAGCTTTGGACCTTCAAGGGCTGGGTTGGTCCCTCATTATGTTAAAGTGTCAATGAAAGACAGTGACTCATCCAAGGTCCCAGAGAGCTCTGTGGGTAGATCTTGAACCGAGATTTGTATTTACTAATCAGTAAGCATAATCATGACTCTAATCACTACTAGTTGTTGACTATTATGTATTCATCTTGTGTTAATACTTTTGTACAATTTTAACAATAACTTTATGAGACAAATCACATTATCATCTTCTATAAAGGAACTGGGCCTGTGAAAGGTTATTTATTCACTCAGCATCATTCATCTAATAAGTAGAGCAATAGGATCAATTCTAGATTTTTCAGTCTCTAAATTCCATGGTCTTAAGCTCTTTAATTTTATAAACTTGATTGGCTTAGTTACCTTCACATCACAGAGATATAATACCTGATATCTATAACTCTAAGGAGAAAAGGTTTACTCTGGCTCACAGTTGTAGAGTTTTCCTAGTCAGTTGGCTTCCAGGTAGGGCAGCATTGTGAAGGACTATGGCAGAGAAGAAACTTCATGGCATGGTGGCACAATGGAGAGAGGGAGACAGAGAAGGAGAGGACTAGGCAGAGGGAGAGAGAGGGAGGGAGGAGCCCCCAGTAACCCACCTCTGACCAGGATTCACCTCCCACCATTGCCTTTACATAAACTCATCAGCAGACTTTCCACTGAAGAGTACTGTGCTCTGTGACCCAATCACCTCTCAAAAACCCTACCTATGAGTGTGTGAAGCTATGGGGAGACATAGGCAAGTTCTCCATTGTAAGAGCTTGTATGTTAATGAGATGTAGTCTACTCTCCAGAAAGATTAAGATGCAATTGAAGGTTGGGACATTCAGGCTTCCTCTCCCCACTGCCGGGAAGGTTGGGGAGGTGTGGAGTGAGAGAAGAGTGAGTTGATCACCAATGGCTAATGATATAATCAATCACGTCTACAAAATGAAGCTACTATAAATCCAAAAAGAACAGGGATTGGAGAGCTTTCAGGTTGATGATCGTATCCACAGGCCAGGAGAGCCATGCACTCTGACTTCACAGACACTTGAAGCTCTGTGCTTGATTCCAGATCTTCCTTTCCCCATATTGGCCTTCATCCAACTGATTACTTACCTTATACATAAGCTGAAAAATGTAAATAAATTGTTTTTCTGAGTTCTCACTAGTGAATTAGTTGAATGGGGGAGAGAGAGAGAGAGAGAGAGAGAGAGAGAGAGAGAGAGAGAGAGAGGAAGAAGGAGCAATGGAACCTTGAATTGCAGGCCATCAATCATAGGTGACAACTCACTACTTTAAACTGGCATCTGAAGTGAAGTTTTTAGGTTACATCTACTGCAAAAGATATTGTTTGGGAAGGAATTTCTAAGAACTGCTTTCTTCTGTAACTTCATTTTTTATAGCCAAAAATACATTTTATTTCTTTAACACTTAGTGGCTATTTGCCATTTTTAAATAGCAGATACTAAGGGAGTTTGAGTGGGGGACATAATTTTTTTTTGTTACCAGGAATCGAACTTATGACCTTGCATTATTGGGCAGCTGCTGATACTGCAGAACTATCTCACTGGCTCTTCTGTAACTTCAAATTGAATGGTGTATAGATTCCAACAGATTGACTATCACATTGTATACTGGTAACTTGGATGATTGAATTTTTAGAAGACTACCCAGTTATAATAGACAAAGTATAATGGCAGCATGTTGCTAAAGAATAAATGTTCAATGATACCTTCTAGAGCATGGCAAGAAAGACTTCATTCAGTAACATTACAATGTGTCTATGAACCACTATGATGAGATTTTTCAGTGAATAAGAGAAATGGTGTTTAATTCTGCATATAGTATCACTTAGTGCAAATTTATGGCCAAGGAGTGGATAGAAAATTACTTAGAGAACATACCAAGAATTTAGGGATTCTGACTAAACTAACCTAATTAAATTCTAGATCAGGGAGATCAAACATCACCTGGGAGGAAGCTGATCAGATATTGGGTGTGGGAGGTTCTTGGTATAATGGGTTTTAAAAGGAAGTGCACATTGTTCATAGGAGAAGGTTTAGTTTCCTGAACAAACTGTAGCAACACAAGGAATCCCTGTCAGTACCTATTGTGCCGCAGTAAACTATGCACAATATTATCTTTGTTTTTGTGGATGGAAAGCCATTTAAAATAGGATAATGTATCTTTGACGGGATCAGACACTTGGCATCATGTGGTAGATTTGAGTTTCATGTTTCTTGGGCACAGGCCCCATGCCAAAGGCACCTTGGGACATGTAGCATATTCAAACTCCCTCATACCTTTGTGTAACCACCACCCACTCAATGCTAGTATAGGGTACTCTACCCTTTGAGGAGCAAAATATGTATCCTAACTTCATTCAGTGCATCACTACACAGTCCAATAAAGTGCATAGATTAAAAGGTAATAGATAAAATGCATAGATTCCACCTTGCACCACAAGGTGGAAAGGGGCATTAGTGCTGGTTGCCTGTGTATCCTGGGACAAGCTGAGTTTATTTTTCATGAGAAGCAAGATTTATGGAACAATGATTTATTAATTACAATGGGCAGATGAGGGAATTCTTTTCCAGAAGGAAGGCAAAAGATGGACATCAGCCTAAAAAGACAATGATGCTTAGGAAAAGTAGTCCAGTTAAATTAACAAATAGTGCAGGGGAGTGCTGATTCCCAACAGTGGAAAAGGGTGGACCGTGGTTTGATGTGTCCCTCCACATTTACATATTAGAACTTCATCCCCAGGAAGCAACGTGAAACTGGAACCTTTAAAAGCTGATCAGGTCATGAGATTTCTACCTTTGTGAGTGGATTCATATCATTAGTGAAGGAAATGGTGGACTTCCGAAAAAAGAATGAGTTTCTCACTTCTCCAAGATCTCTTGGCCTCTCTCTTCTCAGTGTGTTAATGATGCATCAACATGATCCTCCCTGGAGCTGGCACCTTGCTGTTGGACTGTGGCAGTCTGTTACAGCTTCTTGTCTACTTTAATACAAAATAGAAGCTGATGTGGCCATAGGGCAGTGGTCCTCTATTATAGCTGCCGAGGCTTATGGGACTCACTTATGGAAATCTTCTGGCTTTTTAAAATTACGAGCATTCCTTGGGGCACTTATAACTTACACTGAGTTATTATGACTACACTTGCCTCCCAGAATAGGTTCAATAATATTCTGCAGTATGGTTAAGAAGAATAAGGACTACTCTAAATACCACTCAATGCCTTCCCATGTGAAACAGGTATGCCTGCTATGTAATCATACACAGTAAAAACCAGTCTCAGTATAAGCCTGTGAGATAGACAGGATGATGGCTTTGTCTCCCTTTAATATCTAACCAAGGAATAACCAAGCCATGACCAATTGTAATAATATTTGTCTGTAATCATATCTGGTACAGGAGAAAATGCAGCTATGTTGGGAAGGAAAACAAGTACTTCCAGAATTCTTACTCATTTGTTCGGTAATGAAATGGAATTGTACCATGATCAGATTGTAGTATGGTAATATTGGTAGTGTTGGTGAGATCTGAGTACCTCATATGAATATATATATGATATAATGTAACTATAATACTGATATTGAGAACCACATGTATTGGGAGAGTGATGGAATGCTATTGAAAGTCTCTGGCCTGAGAATGAATTCTATGTAGCTAAACATCAGCTAATTTCTGTGCTAAATAGTTGTGAATAAGTTTATTATAAAGCATAAATACTAATAGATTGAGGATGAAAAATAATAAGCAAATGAATGCAAAAATAGAAAATGTATATAGTAGATTTGTATGGAAAAATAGGTTTAAAAACAGATGGAAGAGATACACAAGGGTAAAAAGTATGTGGGAACAGCCCCAGAGCTGCTATGCCTTTTCTGGGGGTTCCAAGCACATTCATGTACTCAGCAAACTGGAAGCTCTCCAACCCATGCAAGGATTTCTTTGGAGGTTGCATTACATAGGTATGACTGACTCTTCCCCATCTCTTCAAAAAAGGGCATTGCCTTAAAGGTCTGAGTTTCCAATCATGCCTTAATTTCTCTGGGCCCTTTCCTACGTACCTATCCCTATGCATTGCTTCAACCTGCTGTTCATCCATATCCTTTGTGATATCTATCATAACATATGGATAAATACAAGTGCTTCCATGGACTCTGTGAGCCATTCTAACAAATCATCAAACCCAAGAAGGAGGTGGTGGGAACCTTGGCTTATAGTCAGTCAGAGTCAAAAATCACACCTATTACTCATGATTCCCATCTGCAGTAGGGAAAATCTTGTGGGATCCAGTCTAAACTTGCGAGATCTAACACATTTTCAGCTATATAGTGTCAGAATTACACTTAATTGTATGACACCTAATTGATGTCTGCTGGAGAATTAATGGAAGTGTGGGGGAAACTATGCCCCCATACATTTTGGTGAGCAAAGATGAAGTATGCTGTGTGTGAGAGCAAAAGAAACACTTTGTGGATGTTTTCCCCTTCTGTGTGAGTATCATACAACTTTGCACACTAGTATATCTCTACATGATTTATAAAGTGCATTAATTTTCACTGTGAGATTTGCTCTAACTCTATTTTTGGTGAGCCTAGAGCTGGGCTTAGCAAACTGTAGTCCTCAGACCAATTACTGTTTGTACATATCTTTACAAATAAAGGTTTACTGGGGTACAGCCCTACTCATTGGCTTATATATTATGGATATCTGGATAAATAGTTGTAACTAAAAACTGTATACATCATAAAAACTAAAATATTTATAGTATTCAACTGTTTAATAAATACCTAATTACAAAAAAAAGGTTCATTTCAACTCACAGTTTTGAGGGCTCCTGTTAATGATCAGTTGGCCCTGTTGCTTTGGATCTGTGACTTACCGTCATGGTGGAGCACATTATAGAGCAAACACCACTCACCTCATGGTTTGGAGGTGAAAGACAGGAAGAGACCAGAGTTCCAAAATCTTTTTTGAGGAAACACTCCCAAGGGACCTCTCACTAGGACCCACCTCTAGATCAGTACCTAACATCACAAGCTTGATGAACAAGCTTTTAACACATAGACCTTTGGGAGACATTCCGGATAAAATCTACAGCATTAGCTGATTCTTTACAGACTGCTGGTCTACCAGATTTGTGGCAACTTTCAGGATTTCACATCAAAGTGCAAGCAGAATAACTATCTTCTTTGAAACCTTAATTCTTCCTATTCCTTACTCAGGCAGAGTGAGTTGTTGCTGTATGCTAAGCCAGAATTACCAAGGGAATATAGAAACAAAGGATCAGTTTTCTGTCTCCAAAGAAGCTTTCAGTGGTGCATCCTTTTAACACTTCATTAAGAGTTGAAAAGGACTTGAAGATCGCATGATTTTTTTTTATATGAGAAACTCAAAGTATAAATACATTAAAGAGCAAACAAAAGACAGATCATAGGAAACAGGGAGAGACAGCTTTTGCAGAAGGGAAAGAGTCCAAGAGATGGAGGGGAGAGAAGGAGGGTAGAGAAACGGGATGAAACAAGAATTAGGAGCTGTTGTGTGTGTGTGCACCTACTTGTCAGGAGGAATGAAACCACTATGTACCGCAAAGGTGGACTGATAAAAGAAGAAGTTGAAAGAGGATTAAAAATAGCACAAAAGGATTTCTTATTTTCTCTGAGTAAATAACCTGGCTATTCCTAGTAATTGCAATTGCTGACATTTTATAGCATTGTACTCATATATAGCATGTGTGTACGTAACATAGCTGAATCTAGAGTTAGGATGATTATTTCCTTTTCATTTTTAGAGAGGGAGGAGGTAGTAAAGTGAGTCAAAACCTAGAGATGAGCAAAATTTTCCCTAAGTGTGAAACAAAGTAGAATAATTACTGTAGACCAACAAATGAATAAAGACATGGAATAAACAATGTGAGGTCACTGAAAACTACCATCATCACCATGAGCCACAGTCATGTGAAAATTTTTAGCTGAATTCCTTTACCCAGTAGTCAAATTTCTCAAATTTATGACTCACTCATCACTTCCTTGTATCATCTGGAAGTAAATCAAATATTCAGGCCCCATCATGTTTGGAATATTTTAGGTCTTAATTTTTCATTTCTCCCTTTAAAAGTCCTTCAGGGAGAAGCTAACATTTTGATGGATGATACACTTCAAATTTTGATCAAGCAATGTAACATCTTACTGCCTCTTGTTAGAATTAAGGATTGTTTCTTTTCCCCAAATTAAGACTTTAAGACTTCCTTATTAATGTTTCAGTTTATTTGATGGATTTATATATGATGTAGTTTCCAATGATTACATCATCAGAAATGTATGGGGCTACTGCATAAAACTAGAAGAGGAAAAAGTTTAACAAAGAGGCTTTTTTAAAAATTTCTATTAATGTGAACATTCTGCAACCTTTCAAGATGCAGAGCATGTTCCAGACAAATGGATATGATTTATTGTTTCCTAGGCTGGCCACATTCTCACATCACTGTGATTAAGTTTATTAAGGGAGGGTACTTCTGACAGCTAACAGTGTGAGTTGACTTGTAGAATCCAAAACAGAGCATATCCTCTTGCTGAAAAGGAGATATTTACATATTTGGTAAGAGTGAACTTTCTAAAATGTAACATAGCTTCATTTGTCATCTAGATTTAATGCTGGAAGTCGCTTTACATTGTGGATTTTAAATGTAGCTCTCATATATGAAATTTTATATTTTATTTTAGACATAAATATGAATGTTTTAAGCTTAAGTATTATACATTTTATATATTTCATGCACATATTTAGGTATTAAATATAACTATAGTCTAATTTTTAATATCAGTAGGGCAATATAGTCTATATGTTTGTAGAATGGGAGATAGCTCAGTAGAATAAGTGCTTCCCTGGCAAGTGCAAGGGCCTGAGTTCAATCCCTGGTACCAAAAGAAAAAGAGAAGAAAAATCTTGTTTCTCTATCTAAACTTCTTTTCAACTGGAATTCTGATTTTTCTTGGACACCCACCTCCTTCTAAAGGTCATCTGCTTCAGGGTAGAATGATTAGTCTAAATAAATCATATTATATTGGCATATGAAGCAAGCCAATGAGCCAGAGAAAAAGAATGCTAAAGCTATCTGCTAGCCCTTGTTATATGAAGACTTAATTTGGAAATGCTCATTTATGAAACCATGACTGTCATAGGAAGACCCTAGGTGGGGAGTTAGGGAAGGACTGAGAATGACACAGGAATAAGGAGTGGCAATAGCTTTATGAGGTTCAGAGTTCCTAAGCTCTGTAGTTCAGCTGCTTAGACAACTCCTGTTAGAGAAAATGATTTATCTTCCTTAGTATTTAAGCCACTTTATATTAATATTTTATATAGCATGCAGCCTTAGGTAGCCTGACTGATATCTACCTGATTATGAAGTGACTATTTACCTATTTGGGGGTCATTACAACAGTTATCACAACAGTAACAACAGCCCAAAAGAAGAAAGTACCAAGGCCATCTCTTTAGTTTGCCATCACTAACTGCCCAATCACTATTTGTTGATTTCTATGTTTTCCACATTTAAGGGCACATACTGTCTGAATGTCATATTCCTCAAAGTTGCTCACACTTGGATATCAATTAGATATTTCCAAATAAATGTTTCCCAGACTCCTTTCTCTTCTTTCTCCTTTGGCAAATGAACATTCTCCAATATTTATTATCTTAATAAGTGGTAACACAGTCCACTCAGTTACTCAAGCCAAAAGTCTAATAATCCTCTCATTCAAATTCACTAATGAGTCTGAATCTTCCTATCTTTTTATTTTATTTCCAGTCTTTCAGTTTCTTTTTTTCCCCATAATTTTATTGATAAACAAATAGCAATGAGACAGTTGCAAATCAAATCGGTAGGACAGTTTCAATAATTAACACACTGCATACATTCTTCCTAGTGGTTAATTGCTGAATCTTCCTATCTTGTAGCGTATCTTGAATACATCTGTGTCGATCCATCTACCACTACCAATCTAGTCAAGCCATCATCACCTTCCCACTCTCCTATTCCTATTTATGTTCATTTAAAGTTTTTCTCCATGCAGCCTGAATTGTTTTAAAACATAAATCAAATTGCTTTGCTACTCTGACCATATACACCTAGAATTGTATTTGGAGTCCTTACCCTGGTGGTATTATGCTATCTTAGTTCCTATTTACTTCACCAAACTCTCACCCTTGATGTTTGGATCCCAAACTACCATATTCTATGCAGCTTTAAGACCTCTGAATTTGTTGTTCACCTTGCCTGGAAAGTTCTTGGGGAGCTAAGACCGCCTTATCTTCAGTCTCTACTTCCTTCTTTTGAATATATTTTCTCAAAATAAATTGACAAAGTCAAGCAGTCTCAGTAATCTTTGTTTCTTAATTTTTATTAGTGTACATTTGGAATACATGGTAATCACTTTCATCATGGGGGGGTTGGTCTATATCGTGGTACCTTGATTCTTTCCCTGATTCTGGTCACTAATCCAATTGTACAAAAATGAATCAATTCAGTGGCTAGGGTCATTGTTGATGATATGGGGAAATTTGATTTTGTTCTCATCCAATTTGTAGTAGAACTGTGGAAAGAACTAAGTATTCATATTGCATCTTCATCTTTCTTTGATCTACCTTCTCTCCCCTCCCCTCACCTTCCCCCATTCACCAGGACCCACTCCTATCCTTTTAAAAAATCAATGCTGATTTATTGAACCTTTGTATTTTTTAATCTTTAGACTCAATTTTGTTAATTTCAACTGTTCTTTACAGACTCTTTCCTTCTATTAGCTTCAGATTTAGGTTGTTCTTATCTTTCTAAGGTCTTGTAGTGTCTAAGTAAACATTATTTATTTGTTATCTCTCTGTTCTTTTAATGTCTTCAATTACAGCTATAAACTCTCCTCTTAAAAATGCTCTCTGTGTGTACCATAGACTTTGGCATGTTCTAGTTCTCCACTGTCATTTGATCCAGGGGACTTTTTTATTTGTTCCTTGATTTATTCTATCATCCATTGATAATTCAATAATATAATGTATTTTTTGCTCTCCATATGTTTCTGTAGTTTCTGTGACTACTTTTGCTGTGTATTTCTAGCTTAATTATGCTATGAGCCAATAGTATCCAGGGGATTATTTTAATTCTTTTGTATTTCTTTTAGCATGCTTTATTGCCTCAGATATGGTCTATTTTGGATAAAGTTCTGTGTGCTGTTGAGAAAAATCTGTATTCAGTTGTTGGGTGAAAGACTGCAGATATCTGTTGAATATATTTATTTAGTGGTATGGTTTAGCTCTGATGTTTTTTGTTGATTTTTTTCGTGCCTGTTTCCTCTACTTAGATGAATTTGGTATGTAAGTCTCCCATATGATTATATTGGTGTTTGTCTACCAATCCACTCATTTTTGTTTTTATGAGGTTGTATACCCTGACATCCAATGAATATATATTTATAATTATTATCTCTCCCATTTAATTGTTCCCTTTACCTATGTTCCTGTGTACCTATGTTACCTATTACCTATTGTTCCTCTTTCCTATGTCTTGATCATCTTTGTCTTTTCTGATCAGTTTTGCCTTGAGGTCTGCTGTGTCTGAAGAGTAAGATGACGACTGTTTATCTTAGCACTTTGGATTAACGGAGCATAATTTTTCATCCCTGCACATTCAGGCTATGTGCACCCTTTGAGATGAGGTATGTGTCCTACAGGCAACATACAGTTGCCTTGTTTTAATTCAACCTGCAAGTCTGTGTCTTTTGATTTGGGGAGTAGAAAGCACTGACATTGAGAGTTATTATTACAAGGAATTTATTTAATACTGTTTTTGCATTGCTTTTCCAGGACTAAGTCCCTTATTTTTTTCTTTTTGTTTACTCTCCCAGTTAGATACATATTTTCTTTCATTTTAGGGGGATTGCTGGCCTCCCTGTCTCTGTCTAATATTGCCTGAAGTGTTTATTTTTTAAAATTCTACTTTAGTAGCAATGTATTTCTTTAGGATTTATATATGTTTTCTGTAAATTTTGAAGACCAATTTTCTAGATTACAAAAGTCTGGATAGACACCTGTTTTCTTTTAGGGACTGAGAAACTTCACTCCAAGGCTTCCTGTCTTTTAAGTTTGTGCTGAGATATCATAATTATTTTGATGGGTTTGCCTTTATAGGTTACTTGGTATTTTCTGTAATAGCTTTTTGTATTTTTTCCTTGAATTTCTGGAATTTTGTCTATGGTGTGTCATAGAAAAGTTCTTTTCTCTTCATGGCTACTTGGGGTTTGTTATGCATCTTGTACTTAATATTGAGTTCTTCCCCTAGATTTGGAAATTTTCTGCTCTGATTTCTGTGAATAAATGTTTATTTTATTTATTTTTGTAATTCTGAAGATTTTTATTTTTTATGTATTTTTGATTTCTTTTTAGTCATTTAGCCACTGCTGGATCTAGTTTATTTGGTCATTGTCATGTTTAGGATATCACTGAAATTATGATCTACTCTGTCCAACTTGTCCTCTATTTCTGACATTCAGCACCTGCCCTGCCTTTCTTGCTGGGTACCATCGGCAATTGCTGTGGTGGCCTTTACTACTGGATTTTCCTTATGGCAGCCCACCTTGTTTTCCTTAGACTGTATTTATTGCTTTTTCTCCTTATATTGGCCCAAGCTCACTCTGCAGAGCCAATTTCTCCCTCACTCTTCACTTTTATTTTCTTAAATAAACTTGGCCACTGCTTATTGTCTGTGTTGTTCAATTCTTTATTTGAGAAGAGGAGAGTGAGCAGCCTAGAAGCTGGTGACATTTAATCAGAGAGCCACTTTTAAAAGAGCTACCTGATAACAGAAGGAGTCATTTTCAGAGTAAAATCTCACATGGCCTTTGCAGCTTACAGTTACTATGACTTTTCATGGAATGAGTGCTGCTGTTCATTGTTTCAGAGGGTGCAGAACCAGGCTTTCTTCCATTTTAAGAAGCAGGATCTCTTCCTGGAGAGTGGGGGTTAGTGTTCTAGATGGTTTTATTCTTTGCTCTGCATTTTTATTTTACTTCATTCATTTTCTTTGTGGTATCTAATTTTCCATTTGTCTTTTAAATCCTGGGAGTCTACTCCTTTTTTTTTCATCACTAAGGTGTTTTAGAAGTGTTTTGATTCCAGGTCTCTGAGACAACTTTTCTGCTGACCATTTTAAACCTCTTAATGTTAATATTATTTTAAAGTACTTAATGGATTAATTCTAAAATTTATCTGGAGGAGAAATATTAGTATAAGTACCTAAAAATACTCAAATTATATTCTTTTACTTACATTGGTAATAGGAAATAAAGAGAAAGGAAAAAACCAAGAAAGGGATGAATTAAGAGGGGAAGGGAGAGAGGAAGGAAGGAAGGAAGGAAGGAAGGAAGGAAGGAAGGAAGGAAGGAAGGAAAGAAGGAAGGAAGGAAAGAAGGAAGACCACTGAATAGTTATCACTTGGAAATGGCTGAAATACCTTAGGGTGTATTATAAGAATGTATACATTTATAAATAACTAAGAAGGCCTGTATGTAGGCCACTCTCCCTAATGAACATAGATGCCAACATGCTCGAGAAGATACTATCAAATAGAATGCAGCAAATCATCAAGAAGTTTATATACCATAACCAACTAGAAATCATCCTAGGAATGCAAGGAGAGTGCAATATCCACAAATTAATAAATGTAGTATACCATATCAGCACAGCCAAAGACAAAATCACATTATCATCTCAAGAGATGGAGAAAAGTCATGATAAAAATTCTATAGAAAATTGGAATAGATGGTCTTTATGAAGCCATCTATGACAAACTAGCAACCAACATCATACTAAATGGGCAAAAATGAAAGTTTTCATTCTAAAATCAGGGATAAGACAAAGATTTCCATGATAACCATGCCTATTCAATATAATTCTGGAAATATTAGCCAGGGCCATTATATGAGAGAGAAATCAAAGGAATAAGAATGAGTTAAATGATCATTATTCACAGATGACATAATACTCTACATAGAAGATGCCAATAACTCCACCAAAAGACTCTGTTATGGTTTGTGTCTAGTTGTCCCCTCAAAGCCTCATGTCCTGTAGTAGGCTTGTAGAGTTTGTGATTAATTCATGATTGAATGCAGGGATTATGAGTGTGAAGGCTACAACCGCCCTGAAGTAGATAGTCTCATGCAATTTAAGGAAGGGAATGAGGTTTATTTTCTGTTGCTGCTATTGCTCTTCCCTTTTTGCTCTTGCTATTTTGTTGTTTTCTACCACCATGTTGCTCTCTGCCATGTGCCACTTTGCTTTGGAGGCAGCTGAGTAGGGACTGAAACCTCCACAAACTGTAAATTAAACAAATCTTTTTTTCCTTAATTCTGAGTGTCAGGTATTTTGTCACATCAATGAGAAAAAAAGTAACTGAGACAGACTTCTAGATTTAATAACCAAATTCAGTAGCATAGCTGGATACAAAGTCAACACTCAAAAATCAATAACATTCCTATACACAAATAACAATCTCACTGAGATAAAAATTAGGGAAACTACACCCTTCACAATAACATCCAGAAAATGAAATACTTATGAATCAATCTATCAAAAAAGTGAAAGTTCTATACATTGAAAATTATAGTACTTTGAAAAAGGTGGAAGAAGATACAAAAATTGGAAGATATCCCTTGCCCATGGATAGGAAGAGCCAACATAATGAAATGCCAATACTCCCAAAATTGTTTCACTGATTTAATGCAGTTTCAGTCAAAGTACCATTAGTGTATCTCACAGAGTTAGAGATAAAAATTCTAAAATTCACCTAGAAACAGAAAAGACCTAGAATAGTAAAAGCAATTCTAGGCAGCAAAGTAAAGCAGGAGGCATCACAATGCCTAATTTAGAATTATGCTACAAAGCTACTGTGATAAATTCAGCATGATACTGACGAAAAAAAAAAACCAAACAAACAAACAAAAAAACCAAAACCTGAGGATGAGTGGAGCAGATTGGAAGATTCGGACACAACTACAAACACACTCAACTACAAACACCTTGTATTTGGCGAAGGGGCCAAACAAGTCCACTGCTTCTTTAATAAATGGTGCTGGACTGCTCATGGGAATATTAATGTGTATCTGAGTTTAAAAGTGTTTGGTAGTCCTTCAAAAGGTAAAGAAAATTTCCATATGGTTCAGCAATTCCACTCATAGGACTATAACCAACAGAATTACAAACATATGCCCATAGTAAAATCTCAGCATAAGTCATTACAGTAAGTTACTCATAAATTGTCAAGAAATGGAAATAACCCAAATGTGTATCAATAAATGTTATATAGCCCTACAATGGCATGCTATTTGTTAATGAAAAGAATGAATGATTAATTCCTGACATAACATGAATGTACCATGAAAACTTTATGCTAAGTGAAAGAAATCCATCACAAAAGTCCATGTAATGTATGATTACATTTATCTGAAAATTTCTACATAAAATTGGAGCCTAATCAGGGATGAGGGAGGTAAGAGTGGGTTATGACTTTTAATGGGTACCGACTTACTTTTGAGGAAGATGGAAACACTCTACAGTTAGATACTGATAATGATTACCTAGCTGTACATGTACTATGAAAAGAATATTCAGTATACACCTTCATATAGTAAGTGATGCTAAATAGATTTTTTTTTGCTTTTTGCAGAACCGGGGATTGAACTCAGGCCCTTGCACTTGCCAGGCAAGCGCTTATTCTACTGAGCCATCTCCCCAGCCCCTATTAGATAATATTTTAATAAAGCTGTTATTTACAAAATAAAAATGAATTAATAAATAGTGTTGGAAAAACTGGCTCTCTGCATGCCAAAAACTATAATTAAACCCATGTTCATCACCATGCACTAAAGTAAAAGTGGACCAAAGATCTAAACATCAAAACAGAAACACTAAATCTACTGAAAGAAAAAGTAAGTAGAAATCTTGAATACATAGGGGTAGACAGAGACTTCATAAACAAAACCCAAACTGCATGGGAAATACTATAAAGAAGCAACAACTGGGATCTCATCTTATTAAGAAAGCTTTTACACATCAAAAGAAATTGCCAACAGAGTGAAAAGACAATCCACAGACTGGGGAAAAATTTTAGACAACTATCCCTCAAATAAACGACATGCAGCTAAAACATAAAGAATTGAGAAACAATGAAGCCCCAAAATTTAAAGACACAATCCAAAAATGGGCATCTGAGATAGATGAACTTCTAAGATAAAGAAATATAAATAATGAATACATAAATGAAAATATGTTCAATATCATTGGTCATTTGAGAGATGAAGATGAAAACAACACTGAAATTCCATCTCATCCCACAAAAAAAGACCATCACCAAGAAATCAAACAATAACAAATGATGGAGAGGCTGTGGGGGAAAAGGAATCCTCTACTGTTGGTAGGAGTATAGATTGGTGAAACCATTATGGAAATCAGTTTAGAGATTCCTCAGAGAAACTAGGATTGGAGGTCCTATTCAATCTAGCTATTTTTTTCCTGGGTATTTTTCCAGAAGAACTGAAAACATCATACTCTATGTCTTATTTAATTTTTACTCATTGCTGGAACAAATACCCAACACTCAAAATGAAGGAAGGAAAGGTTTATTTAGTTTGTGGAAGGTTTCAGTTCTTACTCTGCTGGCTCCAAGGCAAATGATAGCAGTTCATGGCAGCAGAAAACAGAAAAGAGCAGAGGAGGAGTGACAGCTGTGGAGTCCATCAAGCCTCTCTCTGGCTTCTACACTGCAAAAGCTGACTGAGAAGACCAGCACTCCACTGTGAAGGTCAGAGCTCCTCCAAGGTGGTACACCTGTGAAGATCAAGCCCCTCTAAAGACTGGGACTTCTCTAAGGACTTCTCTATTTCATTGAAAAGAAAGCGGAGCAGGGCAGCCAGGAAGCCCTCCTCAACTCCTTTTTATACATTTTTTTTGTGCTGAGTCACTTTGGTGTGGCCCATGGCCCTCGGGTGGAACCAACTGCACCCCAGGGTGGGCACAATTATGCTCTAGAGTGGAACCAGTTGCACCCCAGAGCCAGCCCAATAGCGCCCTAGGGTGGAACCAATTGTGCCCCAGGTTGGGCCCTGCCTGCCTAAAGGGTGGGGGCCCCCACACCTGGAAATGCCGGAACTGATTCAGCCAAGTTGACACAAAGTATCAACTACCACAACACAGCAATATATGTGCACTAATGTTTATAGCAGCACAATTTGTGATAGCTAAGTCTTGGAAGAAACTAAAATGGCCATCCACCAAGAAATAGATAAAAAAGATGTGGCATTTTTATACAATGGAGTATTATGACAGTGAAGATATCTACCTATCTAGATAGATAGATA
>NW_004524761.1:1288668-1295868 GCF_000260255.1 Octodon degus | reverse complement strand
ATATATATTATAGAGATATATAATGACAGTTAAGATAGTTATACTAGGGCCAGCAAGATAGCTCAGAGGACTAAAGTGTCTGCTTAGGCCAAGCGTAGCAGCTGGGGTTCGATCCCCAGCATGTCATGCTGGTCTTCCCCCTGGTGTGTACTGAGATGGGATTGAGAATAGGGATGGTGGCATGTGACTGTAATCCCAGAACTTGGGAGGCTGAAAACAGGGGGATCACTATGAGTCTAAGTTGTGTAGTGAGACCCTGTAGACCCTGTACCAAATGATAAAAAAAAAAAAGTTATACTACTAATTTTTATTATTTCATTGAAAAGAAAGGTTTGGGCTTAAATTGTTTGATCAATTTTTCATGCCTCTATCTTGTAATCTGAACAACCACTTTAAAGATAACAATATACAATGTATTAACCATTTTTACTCTCCCGTTTTAAACTTTTGTATTGTTATTTTTATTCTTCTTTTCTTTAAAATTAAAAGGGCCTGTAAGAATAAGGGTCACATTATCCACTCTATTTTTAATTTTATTAGTATTTTAGCTGTATATATTTACAAGATATGCTGTGATATTTGATATGTCTATACATGACATCTGAAAAAAAAATCACAAAAACAACTTAAATTAAGTCTAGGCTAATATGTACTATAGCAGCTAGCTTAGGCACAGACCTTGCCAAGCTCTGTCAGTCTCTGTCCCCTGAGGCTGCTACAGCTCAGGGATAGTTGAGAAAATAAGAGGTACAGCTGACCTAATTCCCACCCAGGTGAGATGAGGACTATTAACCTCTGCATCTTTACATGTAGGAAGAGTGAATAATGTGACCTTTACTCTTACAAACCAAATAAAATAAGCAGAGTTGTGAACTTACAGCTGAGCACTAATTATGTTGTCTATGAAGACATAAATGATTCCAGATGGGGATGGGGACTGTGCTTCTGCTAAGGATGGTAACAGTAACTTGTTACCAAGCTTTATTTGGGCACGTTTTCTGCCAAGTGCCTTCCACGCTTCATATTGAGCCTACCTGAGGAGGCATGTACCTGGCTATGTGTAGCAACTTGCATTTGTAGATGAGGAGTCTGAGTTCTAATAAGGTTAAGTAATTAGCAGTGATTGTAAACTAGCAAGGAACAGACTCTGGAAGTGAAGCTGAAAGTAGTCCGACTCCCAAGTCCTTACCATCAATCGTGTGTTGCTGCTTCTTGCTTTGTGCCAGGAGCCTGGAAGTTTGCTTTACCTGGTTACTGATTACCCAGGCCAATCAGCCTTCCTTCCTTCCTTCCTTCTTTCCTTCTTTTTTTCCTTCCTTCCTTCCTTCCCTCCTTCCCTCTTCCTTCTTTTTGGTTTATCTTTTTTCTTTCTTTCCTTCCTTATTTCCTTTTCCTTTCTTTCTCTATCATTCTTCCTTTCTTCTCTTTCTCTTCTTTCTTTATTGTTTCTTTCTCATTCACTTATTCATTCCTGTTTCCTTTTATTTTATGAAGGTATCATTTGAGTTTTTCAAATACTTTTAATTTTATTAGTATTTTAGCGTATATATTTACAAGATACAGAGTGATATTTCTATACATGTATACAATGTGTATCGATCAGATCATGATAATTCATATTTCCATCTCTTTATCCCTGTTTGTTGTGTGCTGTAGCCACCCTACTGTGCCAATGAATACTGGAATTTATTCCTTCTATCTTACTGTTTAATATTTCTGAAGCATGTTTATACCAGATTTACTTCAAAAAAGGGAAACTGAGGGTGAGGTCCTGAGCTTCACCTTTTTACTTGTTTGCTTTCCTTTCTGAAAAAATTCTGTTCCCTAGGTGAATCTAATGGACTCTGACTCTGGAGAACCACAAGACAATCAATTAAGTTATACAGCAAGAATCTACACAGGTAAAACACCCCTGGAAGAAGTCCCACCGGGCAATGTTCTTTCTACTAAATTGGTAACTGTCCATTTTCTCAAGCTGATTTCTTTTCTTTTCTTGCCCCTGCCACACACAAGACATAGTTTCATACCGCTCTTGCATCTGTCCAGGACATATTCCTATGATGGCATCGAGTTGCTATTTTCCCTGATCTTTATATTCCAAAGAAAACTTAATCAAAATTCGATTTAATTTTTCCTCAATCAAGGTCATTAAGCCCCGGAGGTGTGAGCTCTCTCAAAGAGCTATGTAGCCCCTGGGACACTCAAACTCTGTGCTGTGTGTAACTAAGCTGGCTTGGGAGGAAGCAGTAGGCGTCCTCTCTCAGGCTTTCATGTTCCCTGTCCCCTCCCCTCCCTTCTGTCTCTATCTTTATATAGGTCTGTCTCTTTGTCTCACACACAAAGACACATAAATGAGTTTAGGGAGGAAGAAGCAGGCCCTAAATGTCCCACAGTATTGGGATCAATCCATGAAAAGACAATAAATTTCCTTCTCACCTCCTTTTCTCTAACCATAAATTCTCCACTCCTGGCACCCTATGTGTTTGGGAACTTCACTTACTGTTACGAGTTTCTCAGGCTGCTAGAACTGGAGAAAGTAGACCACTCAGAGTCCCTTCATGGCTTGCAAAGGTGAGGGGCAAGTGCTCTTCTATGGGAAGCCTGTTATGTGCATTCTTTGGCTTGCTTCACTCTGGCTGTAACTGTTCAGGATGATATGTAGGTTTGGAAACTCCATTGGAACAGACCATCTATAATTCACAACAGCATCCCTTTCCTGCTGCTATGCTTGCATATAAGAGACACTAGAAAAAAATTGGCCACTACCATGTTCCCTGATAAATTGGAGCTAGCAGGGGAAGGAAAACTCTCTTCAATGTATGCTGTTCAGAGAAGAGAAAACAGAGGACAAAACCTGCTTGTTGCCATTCAGTATTTGTCAGGGTCTGGCCTTAGCTTGTGCTTATACTTGGGGGTGTGATTTAACTTACATTCTTCTATTTGAACATGCATTCAGCAGGGTCAGCAGGCAGTATGAGCTATTCTGCACCCTCCCCTGAAAAGTTTCCTGTTTGTGGACTTTCCACAGATGTTTTCTGTTTGCAGCAGCAGCACACCAACAACTTACATCTAACAAAAAAGCAAACAACTTGCCTAGTGGAGATGCAGTGCGGATGGAAACTCTCCATCTAGTCAAGGAGGGAATGTGGCAATTGTAAACATTTATTCATCAGGCATTAACTAGGACTCTTTAATCCCCTACTCTGCCAAACTTCAGTCTGGCCTCTGACCAACATGTTAGGACTTCAAAAGGTACATGCTGGAAAGGCATGGAGCTCTGGAGGGTGCAGTGCCTTTGCTATAGCTGGAGGGAGTGAATACCAGTGTTGCCCGGAGAACCTTGAGCTCCTACTCATGGGGACACATAGGAAGGCCCTGGACCAGAAACCTGGGCTGACAGTCTTTTCAGGGGCAGATAAGGAAGAGTCACAGCTCTGTGGGGGAAGGATGCTTGGAGGTATGGTTACTAAATTTGGCAAACAAAAATGCAAACCATCCAGTTACATTTGAATCTCAAGTAAATCATTTTTAGTATCCATTTATTCTGTGCAATATTCGAGATGTACTCAAACAGTAATTTGTTGTTTGAGTGAAATTCAAGCTTAGCAGGTGTCCTGTATTTTATCTGACATGCTCTCTCAGGGATTATTTCTTTGACAAGTCATGGGTTTCATCAGGCATATTTCTTTCAGGGATAATTATTTCTCCTGATCTGTTGGGATATGCTTTTGGAAACTGCAAATGAGATATCCCTTCCCTAGCTCTTTCCTCCTGAGGGTTTCCAGGTGTGTAGACACAGTGGAGCCTTTCGCTTTCTGGCAGCGAATCCTCACCATGGAGCCAAATTCTCCCATTGGGCAAGTTTCTCTGTGGGAAAGGGTGAGGTAGCTCTGAAGTTGTGTTGACTCTTTCCAGCCCTCAGGATTCCATTTAGTAGAAAACAGCCTCATGGCAGCAAATTCCAAGTGGTAAGCAGATGCCCTCAAGTGTCTCACTTAGGCCATCCATGTCCACATAGACCTGACGCTTCATTGCCCACTGGCTAGGTGTGAATAGCTTTCTTGTTGTTGATATTAATCAAACCAGCAGTGATGTCTAAATCAAACCTGCCATTGGTGTCATCTCATTGCCAGAAATAATACTGGTATGTCTGTTGCTGGTCTCAGCCATGGACTAGAGCTGAAAATATCCTTCTCTCCATGCTGAGGGCAAAGTTAAATGGTATCTCACAGAACTCTGGGAAGTGGTGGAGCAGCCTGGATCCTGGGCTTCCTCAGCCACACGCCAACCAGAGCGTCTCCAGTTTTAACTGTGAAGTACATAGAGTTTTATCTTTATGAAAGAAGGGTTCTACAGCTAAAAGTAGGTGGGAAAGCAACTGAACTAATGTGAATTCCACCTGCCCCATCTATGGTGCCCACATTTCAACAGATTCTTCACTCTTCACTTTGGGCTTTCAGGCATAGACGCCAGGCCACTCAGTTCCTTTTCCCTAACTCCATATGCATTAGTTCCATTCATAATGGATCGCTTTTGCTCAGAACAATTTACACTTTTTAATTCCACTAGTCCAGTTTGTAAAACTCCTCTTAGCATTCCAAAACAGATTCAAATTAATTTTCCCTGAGTAGTTTACATCTTTCCCACCTGGCAAAGAAATTGAACATAAAACCCCTCCTTCCTTACACTACCAGAAAGCTTTGTTTACATCCATGTAGTGAGCATACTATACACTTGTCACTGTTGTTCTTGGAGAGTAGGAAGCTGTGTCCCTCACATTAATCAGTTGGGGACACTGTGCAGCAGAGCTTGGTAGAAGCCACTCTGTCTGGAATATTCCTTCTGTTTATCCCTCCCTGATGGCTCCTCATCTTTAAAACCTGGCTGGAATGGCTTCCCCCAGAGTCCCTCCCCTAACTGCAATCTCACCAAATACATTGCAGACAGTTTCCACTTTTCATTCTCTTCCATTGGCCATCATTTATTTAGATGTCTTTCTTCCACAGATGAGATCCTTGAGGCAGAAAGTGTCCTCATCTTCTCAGAAACAACGCCTGATGTTTCATATGAGCTGGTACTGAAACAGTTTTTATGGAATAAAGGAAGAACTTGACAAAGGAGCAAATTTTTAAAATTCAATCCACCATGATTTCTTATACATTAATAATAGAGAGGCTATATTGTACAGTTGATTAATCACATTAGCTCCAAATTCCAATTGCTTGGATTTGAATCACATCTTTTTACAAGGTATATAACTTTGGACAGTTTTAATAATTTGTGTTTTAGTTTCATCTTCTACAAAATTGAAATAATTACTCCATTCTCATAAGATGGTTATAAGCATCCTATTTGAGAGTCAAAGCAAAATACTTATTATAATAAGTGTTAAATAAATGTTAGTGATTATTATTATTATAATCAAGAGAGGAAAAGCTGTTCTCTCTTTAAAAATGAATAATCAGTATATTTGTAGAAACACAAATCCATTTCCAGCATGTCCACATATATAATTAGCATAGCACAGCAGTTATTAAACACATGAAATTGAATCAAGCCCTGCACTGGAACACTAACGCAGGTCCTTATGCAGCCACACCAAACCCTAACTGTTAGCAAGCTGAAAGCATATTTTGCTTCCCAAATCCTTGGCATCCCTGTCCTGGAAAACATATGCTGTCTGCAGTGGGGACAGGCCTGTAGGAGGCACTCTTCTAATCCTTGGGGAACCTTATCCTGGGATGGCTATTTCCTGACTAGAGAGCACCTTGTGGTCACAGGAGTAACACAGAGGCAGAGTTAAGCTGGGCCTACCCACCTGAGTAAGGAGAGTTGGAGACAGTGCTATTGCGGTTTGTGAACGTTTTCCATGCATGTTTTTCCACAGAAGTACCATTTTACCTCTTGCCAGCAGTCTTAATCTAAGGGTGAAGAGTCTTAGTGCTGTTGATTTTCAGTGCTCCCAAGCTTTGGTAGAGGATGCATCTCTCAGGCACAAGATTATATTTTTGAATGTAGATTGATTCCTGGCAAATGTCTCCCTCTGTGAGGCATGGAAATGGGCCTGCAAAAGGAAACACATAGGCCTTTGGCTGCCAACTATTTCTACCCCAGGGCATATGTATGGGCTTGTGAGGACCTGGTTTGGCTCGGGTAGAGGAAGTGATCAGAGACAAGAGAAGACAGAGAAAACTACAACCTGCCTGGGAAGTTGTTGAGATCACAGAATATGTGTAGATTGTTCCAAGCTGTGGGCCTGCCTTCAAACCATGCACAGTCAAATGTTGCCTACTCTCTTATAATAGGTTGCACTCCCAGTTCCAGCAAAAGCTGCAAATCTGGAGCACACCATGATTTCTTGTCTGAGAAAGAAACCTAGAATTTAAATATCATATGTGCTTCATCAGGGGAGAAATATTTGGCACACATTAGGAATATAAGATTGAGCTACTTTTATCCTTTACAGTTGCTGATTACCTCAAGACCTAACAGAAGGAGATTTGGGGGAAGGAAGGTTGGGGAATTTGATTTTTTGTCTTACTTTGGCATTTCTCAGCCACATGTTGGAATGTTAGAGAAGAACGTACAGTTATGGTGGCTTCAGTCCTGTGGCTCCAGTTGAGCTTCTATCACTAATTTGCTGTTCCTCAGAGTTCACAGGACTTTAATGGTCTGATCCAAAAGCAAAGGTTCTTTTTTTAGTGCAAAGGGACTTTTTGGGAAAATCTTAAAATGCAGATTCCTGGGGTAAGGTAGATTCAGCTTCATCTTTAACTGGCTTCCAGGTGACTGTGGTGTGAGCGATCCTCAGGTCACTCTTAACTCCATTGTGAGCCGTACGATTGCTCCAGCAATGAAGTTCTATGGCAGTCACTTGATGAAAGCAGAGGAATAATATGGTCTTTCAAAATTTAGGGATCAACTTGGGCACAAGAACATCTATGTGCATTTATTCAGAATACAGTCACCACCCTCAGGGATCAGTAAGTCTTAAACTATTCCCTTTTCAATCCTTTTCATGTAAGTGAGTTGATGTTTATTGATGAAAGGTGAACACGGATGGGCAGAGAAAGACTGTGACAAGAGCATGTGACAATTTTTAAAAATAATGTTTCAAGAAAGGAAGTATAAAAGTGAAGTGGAGGGCTGGTGAGATGGCTCAGTGGTCTAAAGCACCTACTTAGAACAAGCTTAGCAAAG
>NW_004524761.1:1267278-1286138 GCF_000260255.1 Octodon degus | reverse complement strand
AATGTACTAACCATTGTTACTCTCCTAAAATCTTGTTTTGAGATTTTGTACCATTGTTTTTATTTTTTTTCTTTAAAATAAAAATAACTGATGCCAATAAATAAATAAATAAATGAAGTGCAAAAAAATAAAAATAAAACAAAATATAGGACATATGGTTAAATTTGGATTTCAGATAGATGGTGAGTACTTTTTACTATAAATATATCCCACATATTATATTGCATATACCTAGAATAAAATTTATCCATTCTTTATTTTAGATATAAATTTAACTTATATCCTATATTTTTATTTGTGGAACCTGTTAATATTAAATATAAACTGAGGCATGGGAATTACTGTAACATAAAATGTGTATTTTCCGTGTTATTAGACAGTACTAACCTCTTTCACTTTTAGAAGACTGAAGTGATTGACCATGCCTAGTAGTGTACGAGGAGAGTTTTTTTCACATGATGAATTGCATGTCCACATGTAGCTCATTTTCTAGACATTATTTTCATATTCAGATAATCTATTCTAGCGCAGATACTACACTATAATAATCACATAAATATTTATCATAAATAAAGTTTTATGATAAAGCAAGTTTTTTATCATAAATATTTATGCTAAAGCAAGTTTTCTTATTTATCTTCATTATAAATGTCATTATTCTCAGTCCCTTGAATATCCACACATTTAAAAATGATCTTATCAAGTTTTATTTTATTTTTTGGTAGAACCAGGGATTGAACTCAGGCCCTTGTGCTTGCCAGGGAAGTGCTTATTCCACTGAGCCATCTCCCTGGCCCCTATCTTATCAAGTTTTAACAAAAACCGCCAAGTATTTTGATGTGTTATTATATTGAATCTATGGAACAATCTATAATTTAATCCAAGAATTTTGGGTATAGCTTTGTTAACTTAGTACTGTTAAAATCATTTTATTCTTTAAAATATATATATGTAATTTTAAATTTCTACCTTAATGATCTCAACATTGTATGTAATTCTGTGACTGATCTTATATAATTTCCCTTTTGAGCATGGGGCATTTGACATTTTCTCTCTCTTCTGTGTCTCAACATTAAAAAATAGCATAAATGGAAGTAAATAGGTTTAATTTCTAGCAAACGCCATGCTACCTCTTCCAACAGGCTGCCAATTAAGGAGACTGAGAAACCCAAGTGTAGATAGACTATAGTTATCAACAACTAGCTTACTAGACATTTCAATTAGGTTCAGCTCAATATTGATTCAAATGTTTTAAGAGCTATCTTAGGATTTTCAGTTTCTCAAGGATTAAGGTCTTGCCCTTAGCAACTTTTGAAAGCTTCTTTAAGTTTTTCAGCTGACCCACTATTTTTTTCTGAGTAAAGGGAGATCTTACTGCGCTTCACAGTCTGGCTACCTTCTGGGGCTGCTGCGGGGTTCTGTACTCTTCACTCACAATGTCAGCTTTCTGCAGGCCTCAGAATCCCTCTTCCTACCTTCTGTCTTGCTCCATAGGCTCTGAAGATTAACTGTAGTGCAGTCATTGAAAGTACCATGTACCTTAAAAGAATTTTTCTAGCTCCCTGCTCCTCTTCAAGGTTAAAGAAAATAGCTTTGGTTATGATAGCATTAAAAAATGTTTATGTTGTATTTGTTATTGCTATATAAAAATACAATTACATATTGATGATCCTTTGCCTGAAATCCTTGAAATTAGAAGTGTTTCAGATTTTAGATATTTTTTCAGATTTTGGACTATACATATATATATATATATATATATATATATATATATATATAGACAGGTATGGGAAATTAGTCTAAATAGAGAGCGCATCTATGTTTAATTCATACACACCTCACCCATCCAGCCTGAGGGTAATTTTATACAATATTTTTGGTGTGTCTGCACTTAGACTATGGCTTGAGACATGAGGACAGAGGCGGAATTTTCCACTCGTGTTACCAAGTTGGCACTCAAAATGTTCTAGATTTTGGAGTATTTAAGTTTTGAATTTTCAGCCCAGGGGATGCTCAACCTGTTTCATCTATATTGAGCTTGTATCCAGTACCACAGTTAAATGTGTTTACTAATTTTGATAGATTTTTATTAGGTTCATTAGAGACTAACATGCAAAGACCCTCCTAAGCACCTTCATAATCTAATCTCAACATGCCTTACTGGTTAAGAGTTTAAATTACTGAGCCAAATATACAGGATTTAAATCTAATTTTGCCATTTTCTGTTCTTGAGTATATTTTGTTCTATTGCTTTTTTTCTCTAGTTCTTCTATAAAATATGAATAACAGTAGCACCTTCAACTTTACTGATTGAACTAAGTGACTGAGTACATGCACAACACTTACATGGCAAGGTGCTATAGATTTCAGCTGTCTTTAATGAAGTCTGCTTCCCATCATATTACAAAGTCATGGGGCGCCAACCTTAGCAAAGCTTCTCTTCATTTCTTGGATCAAATTTTTATCTTCCTTAACTTGACTCATTTTTTTTGTTTTAGTCTTCAACTGTGAAGTCATATACTGCCTTTTGAGAAGGTTTTTTTTTCCTTTTTCAGAACCAAAATTGAACTCAGGCCCTTGCACATGCCAGGCAAGCATTTATTCTACTGAGCTATCTACCTGGGCCTGAGAAGGGTTTTCTTTAGGATCATCCTAGTCTATACGATGTTTTGTGCGTATTAACCAGTATGTCCTTGAGACATCTGAGCTTCAACTGCAGGAAAATTATTGCAACAAATACATATATTTATTATCTATTTTGCAATGGGTATACCCTCTGGAATTGTGCAGTATATTATATGCAGAGGATTGCTCTCCCTAGCCCATCCCCAGACCAGGTTAGGTTTACCTAGATCTATGCTCACTTAGAACCTGATGTTACTTCTCCATAATAACGTCCTGTAGTTGTTCAGGTAGCATTCCCTATTAGATTTTCAGTAAATCCTAAGGGAGAGGGGGACATTATCTTTTTTCATTACTGACACAGACTAGCAGCTCAATAAATATTTTGGAATGAATACACAAGTGAAATTTAAATTCTTACAGAGAAAACCTGGATGGGGTGAAATGTACTTTCTTCACTCCAGCATTAAAGGGTAATTGTAATGATTATACTTAAGGATCAGTTGCTTTCTTAAAGAACAACAGTGAAGATCGGAAATGTCTAGAAATGTTCAGGATAGATCAGAAGTCCAGGAAGTTTCTGTCCTTTCTGTGAGCAATTTCTCTTTTCTCAGCTTCCTTTTTCCATTTTATTGAGTCTGTATTAGGTTCCACATATTAGGGAGAACATGCAATATTTTTCTTTCTGAGTTGGACTGATTTCACTCAGCATTGTGGTCTCCAAATTCAGCCATTTTCCTATAAATAGCAGAATTTCACTCTTCTGTATGATTGAATAACATTCTACTGCGTATATATACTCAATTTGTTTTTATTCATTTGTCTGTTAGTGGGCATAGAGCCCTGCTCCATGCCTTGGTTACTATGCCAAAATAAGCAAAGGTATGCAGGGGTCCCCACAGTGTACTGACGTTCATTCCTTCCAGAATGCTCTGAAATGTGGTAGCTTCACTTTAGCTCTCTGAAGCACTTCTACACTGACTTCCATAGTGGCAGTACCAATTTACATTCTTTTCTTTGTTTTTGTTTTTTATTCATTTTAGTTTTTTATATTAATGTTATTGAAAAACAAATAGCAATGAGACAGTTTCAAAACGGATTAGTAGGACAGTTTCAAAAATTAATACATTGCATATTGTTGTCTTCATAGTGGTTATTCTTAGTGTAAGAACTCAAAAGAAGAAGTAAAAATAGAAAGGCATAACACAATTAAAAGGAAAGTGAGATTTTAAGGATTAAACAGTGAAGCGAGGGCAAGAAGAAAAGCTAGGAAACATGACAGGGGCAAAGCCATACATTTGTATGCACAAGATGATTAAGGCAATGATCCTGAGAATCTTCAGCACATTTATGAAACTAGCAGTTAATTGGTAGGATTCTCACCCTGACTAACTATATATGCTGATACCTGTGAACTAAGCAACTGCACTGTAGATAGCAATGTGTAATACTAGGGACATGGTTGAAATGCCTGTTATTGTGGTCTTCTAAATACATACTGCTTGTCATGTCATATCAACTACTGCTATCAAGTAAATGTTTGTTGAAAAGAAAAAGGTAATAAATGAAAACAAAAGACAAGAAAAAAAAGTCATAGGACTGTCCTGCTACAATGCTGTATATTGTTAGATTTTTAAATTTCTGTGTAAAAATATGTAATTGTTTATTCTTATTTTTAATAGTATGTATTTTTTTCTTCACATTCTGTAGGGGCTTAAAGTTTAACATATCAATATTTGATGGAAAATACCTGTTTCATGTTATGTCTAAGATGTTTGATATTCAGACAGATAGTGAGGTTAGCTCAACTGCCTATTTTTAGGGTAATAATATCATTTTTATTCATTTTAATGAGAAAATAAAATAGCAATGAAACAGTTTCAAGATAGGCTAGTAGGACAGTTACAAAAATTAATACATTGCATATTGTTGTCTTCATAGTGGTTATTCAGAGGACAAGATTCAGGGCACGTCCTGTTTTTTTTCACATATTCTTATATCCATAGCTGATACTGCTGTTGACCTTCCCGAGTACAGGAAAAATGTGAGGAATAAACTTCTAAAATCAAATGATTTTTAGATCAATTATCTGACCTAGAAAAATTAAGGCCAGCCACCCTCCTTTCTAAATAAATCAAAGCAAATAATGCAGAGAGCCAGAGTTGAGTCTTGCTAAAATTGGAGAAAGTTGCTTTACTTTTTAGATGAATTAAGAATGTCATTAATCAGTCCATCTCTCTCTGATGATGTGGAAGGGCAAGAGGAAATAGGAGTTGATCTGACATTAAAACAACTGCCTAAGAAAGGAAAATTTTCATCAGCTTTGATTAGTTGATGCTAAAAACATCAGAATATCATCACTAAGATTTTTAATAATTAACAATAATAACAGTTCACCTTTAACAAGTCTTCACTGTGTGTCAGATCCCAAATAAATAGGGTAAGGTCATCTTACTGTCACTATAAACTCATGGGGAGAATTAAATTCTCATTTTTCAAAATGGAGATAACAAGGCAAAGAGGTGTAAGGTTCATTTTCCCCAAGTAGCACAGTCCAAACGGTATTTAAATCTGCGTTCCCATACCTGCCTCTCCTCCAAGGTCGAGGTAAGCAAAGTTTCTTGAGTGCCTTCCTGTCATTCTGTGTGTATGCACAAGAGTTGCAGTGGTCACAAATACAAAGTCACATATCATTAGGTTGATGTGTTGGCTTCACAGAATAATTGGATTTTTTTTTTACTTTTTTCATTGTTATGTTTGTGATACATGATATTTACATTTGTTTTAGGGAATTGATACATGTGTAGATCATATGTCAATCAACTTCAATCCTTTCACTTTCTTCTCCTTATCTCCTCAGTCCCCTTCCCCAGCTTTAAAAATCTACCTCCCTGCTTCCCACCATTTCATAGAAGAAGAAGCACATGATATTTAACTTTCTTTATCTGCTTTATTTCATTTGACATGGTGAGCTCAAGATTCATCCATTTTCCTGAAAATAACATGAATTTATTATTATTTATGCACAAATAAATATCATATATATATATATATATATCACATTTTTACCTATTTATCTGCTGGTAGGCATGTAGGCTGTTTCCAGAGCTTAGCTCATGTGAATCACTCTGCCGTGAATATGGGCATGCATGTATCATCTTAGTGTGATGACTAATTGTTCAGGAATATACCACCGTCTGTAGCCTTCCTAAGACTAGCCTCTTAGCTAACATAAACAGACTTGAGGGGCTGCACAGAGGATGATACCACAAAAGCCCTTTCTAACAGCAATTTTTGTTGCTTGGGGAAAGATAAATAAAATGGAAGCACCTGTTTCTGCAGGTGGGTAACAGCTGCTGAGGGCTCCAAGGCCCCAACCCTTCCAACAAATAAGGGTTATGAAGCCAGGTACCTGTTGCCCCAGTCAGTGTGTACCTGTGATGATTTGGCCATCTCATTTTGATAAGTGGAGCAGCAGCTTCCTTTCATTCAAAAAGGTTCTGCTTTGGGCTGGGCCCCGTGCCAAGTACTCCATAGATGTCCACAAGAGAAACCTCACAGTAGACATGTGACCTACATTATTGGAGACACAGTTTGTATCACCAAACCGGTCACTCCCCCTTGATGTCTCTGGGTATGTCTTTCCATCCAAGGTCACTAGTCTCTCTTGAAATTAGAGCCATATAGCTGCGATGCAGTTGATGATGCATGCAGAACTTATGCATGCCATTTTGGTGATGATTGTTATAGCCAGCAACATCTCTGAATTTTGATGCTATTGTGAGCCTGATTCATATAATAGTGCTCTCTCATTTTACTGATTGGATTTGCCCAAGTTCACACATCTAGCGAGTGACTCAAACCCATGACTGACTCAAGATTTCCACCCTTCCCACCCCAATAGCCATCATACTTCACTGTTTTTCAAAGTGGATCCCTAGGATCCAACAAAAGCATTATCCCTCCCACTGCCCCCTGATACCAAGCAGCAGAAAATATTATCTTGTATGACACACACTGAGCATTCTTCCTTTATCTAAGGGTATTTTTCTTTGCTCCAACATTTATGTTAGATTAAGCTATAACATTGTATAAGACTGTATCTTTGGTTAACTCTAAACACTGTAAGACAAGGATTTTTCCATATAAAAAAAGGATTTTAATTTTTTTAAAGTTGTATGTGCTGTCATAAAATGCAGCTGGAGTTTATTTGCATAGCATCAGGTTTCCCAAAGTTTAGTGCAATAATTAGATACTGCTGCCATGATGAAAGCTGGGGCTCTGACGAGTTTGTTTCTAGACTGTTCTTGCCATCTCAAATTTTACCAACTTTTGGAACCTCTGTATATTTTCCTATGGAGTAATGTAAAAATCTTATGGAAAAATATAGTCATTGTCAAAACTCAGAAGAAAAAGTTATTTGTGTTGAGCTATGTGGGAACAGTTGAGATGTTCGTCTTTGTGGGAGGGTTGAGATGCTTTGCTTAGAGTAAAGAGACAGCTGATGTCTTCCTCATTCTCTTCCCAGGCCTAGGATGTTACGCTTCGCTGGCCTGCAATCCATTTCTCCTCTCCTGTCACCACCAATTTACTTAGTGGTGCTGAGAAAATGTCTCAATTTTCTGAGCTTTAAATGAATGCCAATTAGAGATTATCTTATAGATCAGGGCTTAGGAAATTCTTCCTGTAAAGAACAGCATAGTAAATATTTTCATCTTCGGTCACTGTTGCAGCGACCCAACTCTGCTGTTGAAGCATAAAAGCCACACTAGCAATTCTTAAATGAAGGACTTGACTCTGTTCCAGTGAAATTTTAATTTTAGAAGCAGATGATGGGGTAAATTTGGCCTGCAGACCATAGTTTCTGACCTCTGCTATAGATAGATGGGTTACCTAAGGAGTATCATTTATTTATTTATTTGTTTATTCATTTATTAATTCAACATTTTGAGGTTTTTGAGGTTTTCTTCAAAGTCACTTTGTGTGTCAGGCACTGTTCAAGGCCTTAAAGATAAAGTAGCAAACTAGACTGGTAAAGACTTGCTTCCAGAAGCACACTTCCTTAACAAAAAGACAATAAATAGATCAACAAATAATTCTGTAAAATAAGAAGTGATTTGAATATGTTACAGCTGAATGTATGGTATGGACTGTCTGGGCCTCTGGGAAATGTGTGTGACATTTGAGGTCTGAGTCCAAGGTGCTGACTTAGCCTAGATGATACATCTATGGACTGGTGCCTTATGTAACAGCAACCTTACTATGACACCCTAAGTGTTATTATCCTATACTTTTATTACACATTAGTTACCACCATAATGGTATAGGAATCTAAGTGGCAGAGAAAAAAGATTAATTGCCTATAATTCATAGCTGATACAAATCTAAAATTCAAATCCTAGCTGGAATTCATTTCTGCTTATTTTCAAGGGCTTTCCATATTGAACTATTGTTTTCATTGAGGGGTTTCCATACAAATCTAAGTTCCCTTTCAGCTACAGATGAATTCTAGAAATTTAGGATTGAAAAGAAAAGACTCTTTCATTACTCTTTCATTTAGTCATCATTCATACCTCTAGTAAATATTTACTGAGCATCTGTTATGTACTAGGCACAATGGAGGCTAGAATAGCGAGCCAGACAAGTAAAGTGCCTGAATGGTGGCACAATGCTAAGTGTTGAAAACTGGCTCAGCATGACAGGGAAAGAAGCTAGATTTATACCATTCATCAGTTTTCACGGTGTGAATGTATATGCCAAGGTTGACTTCATGCTGTCAATTTATGCTTGTCATGAGCTGGATTACATAATTTTTGAAAATCTAGCACTCTGTTTCTGTGAGTAGCTGATAACCAACTCCAAAACCACTATATTACTGACCCTCAGTGCTAGTCTGGTGGAGACACAAATAAACACCGGAACACAGTATAAGGAGTGCTATTGAAAGGGATGGAGGTATGATACTTTTGGTGTTGATTGATGCGGGAAGTGGGGAAGCATTTATCTTATATATGAAGACAGGGGGGAAGAGAGAGAGAGAGAGAGAGAGAGAGAGAGAGAGAGAGAGAGAGAGAGAGAGAGAGAATCAATAATTTTGACATATATACTTGACACCAAATATTTGTATTTTCATATATAGAATATTTCACTTTTGCAGAAATAATCTGTCATCTTTTTAACATACTCAGAATGGTCCATGGGCCAAATAACTTAATTTGCATCTTTACTTCTTTGTTTTGCAAGAGGGAATTCAATTTAATGCAAGGCTCGAGGTTCTAGTTTTATCTCTATTATTAACTGTTGTTATGATTTGTGGGCAAGTGATTCATTTCTCAGGTTTTCTGTTACTGGATCCAGAGAATATCAAATGTGTGCCCTTTGTTGTTCAGCATCTTCATTGTTAAGAGTTGTGTTTCTATAAAATTCCCTTTCATTCCACCCCAGCCATGGCTTAGAGAGAACTTCCCAAGTGACAGGAGGGAATTCTGTCAGGTTTATCACAGGGTATGTCACATTCCAAATTCTATAATCACTTAGCAATAGTTGAGTTTAGACTTAAAGTGTAGCTGGGCCCAAATGTGTGCAAAAATATGTATTAAAACTCAGTGTCTTAAAATAAAGATGGGACAGGAATACCAATTCCATGTGGATGGCCTTTTGAAAATGTCATCAGTTTTAAAATATCTAGCAAATGAAAGCAAATGCTGGGACTCACATGATTTGAGAACTTTTCCAGTCACATCCACAGGCATCTGTTCATTCCTAAAGCCCATCCTCTTTGGAATTAGACAGGATTTGGACCTGTTCACACATTAGCTAGAAACATTGTTTGAAAAACACCGCTGCCAGAACATTTATGGCCAACATATGTGCTGTGGTCCACACTCCCCACAGCCATAATTGCCTTTCTGGTATACCAACAAAGAACCTAGAAGCATCTTCTGGTGTGGCCCGGGACTTTCTGACTTGGATGGCAGGAATCCACAGGCTGATATCCCAATGCTCTTTCCTTGATTATCCCATCTCAGCCTGCCTCTTTCTGAGTCAGTGGTGTAGGCAGGCAGCTCATGGCAGTTCCAGTACAAAGAGCAGCACTTATAAGTCCTGCCTCACTTCATTGGTTTGGCTTACATGCCAGAGCCTGGACATGTAATTAATAAATGGACTATATCTCTAGCACTGTGAAAATCAGTAAATGCATACATGACAGAAAAAGACTACAGCTACAACCCGAGGAGAGATATATTAGTTATTTTTCAATGCTTGTTCCAAACATATGGGTTCATTTGTAATTCATTCCCCTGATTTTAGAAGAATTGCCTAGTGGTCTTCAGATGGTGAGCTGTGATGAAGGCCTTGCCTGTCTCTACCAGAGAGTTCTTGAGACTCAGGTTCTTCACTCATACTGTCTGCCTTGGTGTAATCAGATAACAACCAAAGCTGTGCTTCTCTCTGTGTTCTCTGTAAACCACACTAGACATTTACAAACACCTACAAACCCTCTCAGTATGCAGATCTATGTCACACACTGTAATTGTCAGTATACAGTAACTGCCCTTCCTGCCTGGCTGGCTGACAGGCAATAGAAGGCTTCATTGCACCAGAGGGATGATAGGCGATGCTGGAGGCCATGGCCACCTGTGCATGCTTGTGTGCATGAGGCAGTCTCTGCTTCCTTCTGCCAGACTGTTGCCGTGTAGCGATGTGAGCTCAGTTCTGTAATGCCTTCCAACTTTTCAAAGACATCTGCAAGTAGATTTTAATGTAGGTTTCCCCAGATTTCTAAAGTTGACCACTAATTTACATTTTGTTTAGCTCTGTGGGCCAAACACATCTATGGGCTTAAACCTGGCATACAGAGCATAATTCTATAGCCTCTGGTGTTGACATAAGAACTTTTGCAACCTGTGGCACCTGGAAAAACATTCTGAACTTAACCACCATTCCTCATTTATATATATTATATATATATATATAATATATATTATATATAATAAAGTATACAGTTTCATAAACTGAATATGGATAGACAGATCTCAGTTCCATAAATAGAATATTATTTGAGATGTACCTTTCCATTACTACCCATCCACCACAAGAATAATCACTGTTGCACACATTTTTTGGTTACCTTTTTTCCCAAGTAAAGTTAAACTAACAGGTTAAATGGTATTATGAATACATGGGTTAGTTACAATTTAACAAGCCTCGAATTATTATGAGAATCAATGTATGCATTAAATATCATCATACTAGGAATCTTTGTCTGATAGTTCAGAGAATTTATCAGCAGAATTTGGTATAACAGCCTCAGTTAAGTTTTCCATTGAGTTCACCTATAAAAAGCAAAAGAAAAGCTTTGAAATCATTGCCTTTATGGTACCCATTCCAAGTCATCTTTTCTTGTGTCAACATAATCCAGTTCCCTGGTCTCTCTGAGTTGAATATTAAGACACCATCTCTATTTTTAACAAAATGAGCCATATAAACAAAAATATGGTAGGACTTGCCTTTGATGCATGTATTTACTTTACCAAGGTTGAAAGAGTCCATCAATAAGCCCTGCTCCACTGTTTTGTTTTTTCGATATGTTTTTCTTCTCAACATGTGCTTTGTCTTCTCAAAATGTTTTTCCCTTTAGCGACCTCTTACAGTTAACTTTTTCTACATCTTTTGTTATGAAAGCAACCTGAATCTGGCATGATTTTGCGAGTGAGACAGGAATAGTCTGTAAAATACATCATGACATGTTTGGCACAGGATAGTAAAAAACAAAGACTGGCCCTTTTTTCTGGGATTTGTGTAAAAACACATGGATGGAAATGGCTCTGGTGACTGCCACTTTGCCATTGAGTGTAATCGCGTCTGGGCCAGCGCAGCTGCTAGTCATTGACTTGGCTTCCGGCACATCCATAGCGGCAGCCGCCCCTCCTCCACACCGCGCTGCGGGGCCGAGAAGCAGGCACATCAGAGCTCCGTCACCCAGACTGCTTTTGACACGTATTGACGAGCCTCACGTGTGTAATGTGGGCCCTTGCTCAATGTGCGAACGTGCTTTAACCATGTAGCTGCACGTTGATTACCTGTGCCTTGGCTTATCAGTTAACTGCACTGTAACTGTGAATTGATTTTAGAAAACGCTGTTTAAAATTCAATTTCTCCCTTTCCTCTATCAATCTTTGATTTTGCTCTGTCTGTGTAGTATTGATAAATAAAAGAAACTATATAGCATTTAAACTTGTGTGTCTGATTTATTTCACTTAACCTTATGTTTCAAGGTGTATCCATTTTTCCTACAAATGTCTTGAATTTACCTTTCATTAAAGCTGAGTAGTGTTCCATTATGACAGATATTTTGCAAATGGTAAAAGAACCAAGAGACTGAAGGCGGGGGAAGGGTGAGAGGACCAGGGAATGTAAAGAAGCTTTAGACGTATCGTATACATGTACTAACTACCGACAATGAACACAATCATTATATGTCACAAAATAATAAAGACTGTTCACACAAAAAAAAACAAAGATGAACTAAAAGTAGTAACAATAATAATAAAAATGAGAAAAGGGAATCTAGAGGCAGAGGCAAAAAGGTAGGTAGGGAGAGGAAGGAGAATAAAAACAATCAGAGAGCCGGCCAGATAGCTCAGCGGACTAAAGGACCTGGTTAGGCAGAGTGCAGTGGCCAGGGTTTGATCCCCAATGTGCAGTGCCCACCCTCAGGGCATGCTGAGACAGTGATTGAGAATGGGCATGATGCTATGCACCTGTAATCCCAGCCCTTGTAAGGCTGAAAACAGGAGAATCACTACAAGTCGGATCTACATAATGAGACCCTGTAGACCCTTTACCAAATACATGAAAAAAGAAAAAAAATCAGGATTTGTTAAGTACATATATCTATTCCCTAAGATAAATGCAAATATCATATACTGCTCATATATACTAATAAAATAAAATTTTAAATATTCAATTTCACAAACAACCTGAGGAACATAATTCGAACAAAGAGCTATCTTTTACCTTATCAGATGTAAAATTTGTTACTGTAATATTCATTGGTTTAATAATAGGACAGATACTTGAGAAAAGGGTTAGGAAATAATCTTATACAAAGCTGGAGCCAATGTAAACATATACAGAACATCAAAACATTCTAGAAGGTAATATATTTCATGTCTGTGGTAGGCTGGATTTTGGATTCTAGGGCTTTCAATCCCTGCAGGACAAAAGGGACTTTGTGGATGGAATTAAGGTTGCTAATTAGCTGGCCTCATACTTGGGTGGTTGTTAGATGAGTCCACTGTAATCACCTGAGCCCTTAAGATCAGATAAGGAAGGTAACCATGGGCGAAGGAAGCAACTCCATTTCTGGTCCTCATTTAGAAGAGAACTTAGGAGCTAAGGGACACCTGGCTGACAGCTGGCAAGGAAACAAGACCTAGTCCTCCAGCTGCATGGAGCTGAATTCTGTCAGCAGCACAGCAGAGCCTGGAAACATTCTTCCCCAGAGTCTCCAGATGAGAGTGCAGACTTGCCCACACCTTGATATTAGCCTTGGGAGACTCAAAGCAGAAAAGCCAGCCAAGTCCACTGGACTTGTAACTACAGCAATACATGACAACAACTAAATATTTTTTCATTCTGCTATATCTGTCTTCATTCTATTAGCAATAGAAAGTGAATATATTTTTTAAATGTTTGCACTCTTTAATCTAGCAATGTTTATTATAGTACTTTAGAAATAAATCAAGATTATATGCAAATGTGCATTGCGCAGTTCAATATTGAAAATAATCAAATCTGATATTAATCAGTTTAAATAAATCGTGGTAGAACCATACCATGAAATACTATCCAGCACTAAGATTTCTTTTTCTTTTTTCAATAATTTTTTTTGAGAAACAAATAGCAATGAGATGGTTTCAAATCTGATTAGTAGGACAGTTTCATGAATTAATACATTGCATATTGTCTTAGTGGTTATTCATTGTACAATATTTCTTTTTGTTGTAAATATTTAGTATTCTGAAAATGCTCACTGTATAGTATTGAATGAAAAATGAAGAACACAAGGCTGTATATAAAATACAGTCTTGTCACATTACCAGTGATTTTTCCTCTGCAGGTATATGAATATAAGTATATGTAACAAGATGTTAACATAATTTTCATTTTGGTCCCAACAAGGAACCCCAGAGGCCAAAACTATAATCCCAGATTCCAGGTGCTCCACATCCCAAGGCCTTGTGCATTGGCCCCTTAACTCATCACCCTCTCCATGGTAGAAAAGAGACGAACAATCCAGTTACTAGAGGTGCTTTAGGGATTCTCTCCCTGAGCATTTGTGGCAGGGATGGGTTGCTTGGGCCTTATTTTACAATAAATGGAAGAAAGGACTTAAAGTGGACCTGAAGAGAACTTGCCACTTTTACTGTTTGCAGGATCTGTGGGCTGACCTGGAGTGCCTTTGATGGCTTGGATCTGAATGTCCACCAAAGCCTCCTGTGGTCACAAGTGAGACTTCTCAGAGGTGGCTGAGTCTAGAGTATGTGATCGATTTATTCATGCTGCACTGCTAGGATTAAGAGTAGGTGATTAAAAAAGCAGATTGCTGATTGTATTGGCTCTGAATCCTGGTGGTCTGGATGAAATAAAAGGGGCAGAAAGATGCTGCTAAGGTCCCTTGCCTGTTGCTTTTCCTGTCTTCTGCTGCCACAAACTAGTTCTCCTCTGGGATCCCCCTCTGCCAAGTCACCCTGCCTCTCACCCAGCCAATTATGGACTGAAACCTCTGCAAACTGTGAGCTAAATAAAGCTTTCATCCTTTAGTTATGGGTGTCAGATAGTTTGTCTCAGCAATGAGACACGTAGCTAAGACAACATCCTTCTTAGTAGGACATCCATTCCTCACTGCTTAAGTCCAGGACATAGCTACAACCGAAGCTGCTCCTACTCCTGTATTGCACACATCTAACAAGACCCCACTGAAGTCACTTGGAGGTGTGGGGGCATCCTTAGCAACAGAAAAGGCCATTAACAATATCTTTCACTACTTCCTATTTTGTTTTCTAAAATGGTGCTGAAAGCTTGAATGTAAATGCTCAGAATACAGTTTGGAACTCAAAGAGGAAAGGTAACATCTAATAAATTTAAAACACATGAATATTTATAATATGATAGAATCCTAAAATTGGCTTAAACTAAATTTTAAGTCAGAACACTTAGGTCAAGGAAAGAATGATAAGCCAATTAAGATACTCTATTAGTTACTCTTCCCTCATTGCTGTGACAAACACCCAACACTCAAAATGAGGGAAGGAAGGACTCATTTAGCTCACAGTCACTGGAGGTTTCAAGACACTGGAGGGGAGGCTGGGGCGCTGCCGGGTCCAGCATGACCCTCTCCGCACCTCTCAGAAAGCACAGGCTAGCCAGTTAAGGATTTGCACCTCGCTGGCCCCACCCCTCGGGCCCCACCCTGGTCCTCTGGCCATGCCCCTTGAGCCATTCATTGTTCCTCCAGCTGCATCTGCCCCATAACTTACACAAGGCTTTGGGGGACAACTGGACACAAACCATAACAGATACTTTCATGTTTTGCTTCCAATCTGAGAACAGGGATAAGGGAAGAAACGCTTGAAGGTGAAACAGAAAACAGTCAGCAAGTCCTTTGATACCTACACAACTGTCAGATGCCTCTGATACATTGGTTTTTGTTGCCAATTCCCCTTTTTTGAATTCTCTTAGAGTCTATGCCTTAAACAACAAACTAGAACATCTCTTGTCGTACACTTAACATCTGGAATGAGGGCAGAGCTCTCAAAGGAATCTTGGCTGCCTTGTGCTCCCCTGGAGGAAATTCCCCCAGAGTCAGGATGACAGCCTGTTAAAGAGGCATCACTCATCTGCGATAGTTCAGCATCTCGCCACATCTGAAAGTAAAGGAAGGCGGGCCCCCAGTTTTTGCAGGCTAACCTCGTGGTTACATTACTTGATGCCAAAACAGGCAGATGAAGAGGAAAGAAATATTTACTCATTCATCCAGATGCTCTAGAGTATCCAGATGTTTGACAGCTTGTGTGCACGGCTCATGGTGGCACAAATTGGATAATGGAAAAATTACACTCATTAGTCACTGAGCGTTTTAAGATTATCATCTACTTATGTGCCAGCAGGGCAGACTGACATTATAAGCCATTGTCCCTTCCCTGTTGTGGGGTTTGTCACTGTAGTCAAGTGACATAAACGAAGCAGAAAACTACAAGGAAATGTGATGATTGCTATACCAAGCTCAGGTACTTTCAAGGCAAGGAAGAGAATTCTTGGCTTTTAAAAGCATGGCTTCCAATAGAATGGCGTCGACGCACACAACTATATCCAAAGACAGAAAGAGCATGGGTGTTGATGAGGAGTGAAATATTGTCTGCAAATACCTTCGAGAGCAGGAGGAAGGGCTGGCCAAATAGCTCAGTGGATTAAAGCGCCAACAAGCAGGAGCAGGGGCTGGGGGTTCGATCCCCAGGCCTGCTGTGCTGGCCCCGCCCCCAGGGCGGGGCGCTGAGAGGGCAATTGAGACTGGGTGTGGTGTCACATGCCTGTAATCCCAGCTCTTGGGAGGCTGTAAACAGGCGGATCACTCCAAGTCCAGTCTAGTAGTGAGACCCTGAACACCCTGTAGACCCTTCCCTAAAATACAATTTAAAAAACAAAATCTCGAGAAAAAGTCCCCTTACTTTGCTTTGGTTGCAATTGGGCCGCCTGTTTATTCTGAAATAACTCTTTATAAAACAGAAAGAGTTCTCAAGTTTGTTTGGAACCAAAAAGAGACAATTAATTCTTTTAACTTCATGCTAACCTTGATTTTGGTATGAGAACCTCTTGCAGGTGAGAAAGTGATAAGAGCATAAAATGAAATGGAAAATTATGTTTGCAGGTTTTGATAATTTTTGATACAACTATTATGTATACCTATATAAAGACCCAAGAGAGATTGTGAGAAAAAGCAAAAAGAACTTTATTTTGGGTTTAAAAAAAATATGCATTTTATATTGAGAATGCTGCCGTCACCACCAATATTTGTTGCATTTTTGTATTAAAACATTTTTTAATCTTATTTATTTGGTACGGTGTCTCACTATGCAGCTCAGATGTGTAGTGATCCTCCCTGTCTCACTCAGCCTCCCCAGCACTGGGATTACAGGCATGCGCCATCAGGCCCGGCTTTGGTGGCTGACACAGCACACCAGAGTTTTGGAGCCAGAAACGCATGTGGTACCAGGATCATACCCAGTTCCTTATGCTTGCCAAGCAGGTGCTCTGACCACTGAGCTATCTCCCTAGGCCCTTGGAACATTATTTTTAAGTACAAAAACTCAGAAGTAAGAATAAAACCAAGCCTGCATGCCATGCCAGCCCCGCCCATGAGGCACGCTGAGACAGCAATTGAGACTGGGCATGGTTGTGCACGACTGTAATCCCAGCTCTTGGGAGGCTGCAAACAGAAGAATCACTACAAGCGTGATCTGTGTAGTGAGACCCTGTCCTAAAATAGAGAAAGAAAAAAAAATGAAACCAGGAATTATTGGTTATCATACTAAGAATTCTAGTACTGGAGGCATAATCTATTGTTTCCAGTGGTGTTATATCTCATCCCTTACGGGGAAGCTTCCTCTAAGAGCATCACAAGTGGCTTGCAACAAATTTGAGTCCGAATCTGGCAGGCTTCATGCCCCAGAGGAGAGGAGTGCTTTCCTGCAGTGTGTGTCTTACGTTGCAGAAGGTCACTGCTTGTCCTTTAGGGTCAGCTGCACACCTCACATCCAATCCTACTTGCTAGGAAAATGGGCATATTTATCTGGGCTCTTAGCCCTCTCCTGTGGCCACCATGCTGGTGTCTCCCTTCCCTCCCCACAAACTCCAAGGAAATAGATACACATGAAGAACTACTAATACCTACCATAGCTGGTAAAGGGTTTTGGCAAATAAGGAAAAGAAAATAAATTATCTTTAATGGTAGCAGAAGAAATAGTTGCTACATCCTGTTGCCATTATTATAATTAAGTGTTCTTTATATAATATTACAATTAACACTGTCATTCCAGAAAGAGAGAAAGAGAGAGAGAGAGAGAGAGAGAGAGAGAGAGAGAGAGAGACAGACAGACACTAGCTTCAGCTTCATTTTTTCTTTTGTTGCAATAACTAAATAATCTAAGCATGAATAATTTAAGATCAAAATTTATTTGGCTCATGATTCTGAAACTGGGACATCCAAGAGCATGGCAATAACATCTGCTTGGCACTCAGTGAGGGCCTTCTCACTGCACTGTACCAGGCAGAGGGCATCATTTGGACAGACAGAGCCACTATGCCCACTGTAGTCTTTCCTTACAAAGCCCTGACTGGCACTGCAGAGGCCCTATGCACATGACTTTCTCTAACCCTAATTACCTCCTGAAGGCCTGCCTCCAAATATCATTCACATGTGAATTTTTGATGTTTGAATTACAAACACAAGAATTTTAGAACCATATTCAAACCATAGCAATATTATGTTACATGTTTTGCTGCCATATATATAAAATTGTAATATATTTTATATAATTATAAAAATATTTCAAAATCTAAAATATTTTCTCTGTTAAAGACTATATTTTACTAAAAAGTACGTGAAGATTATTTATTCAATGAATTTGGAATAAAAGGGAACAACCTAATAAAGGTTACCTACAAAATAATACATCTCTAACTTTATACATGACTGTGAAAGAATTAATGTTTTCTGTTTAAGATTAGAAAAAAGATGAGGATGTCTTTTTTCCCCACTTATGTACAACATTTTACTGTGAGTTCCAGCTAAACAGGGAACAGACAAGTAAAAGACACATCCATCCTGGAAGGGAAGAAGTAAAACTGTCCATATTTGCAGTGGCATGATTGTGCATAGAGAAAATTCTGCATAATCCACTAAACACTACTAGAACTAACAGATGAGTTCAGCAATTTGGCAAGATAAAGGGTCAATATATAAACATCAGTTCTATTCACTATAACTGAACAATCTTAAAATTAAATTATGAAACAATTCTATTTGTAATAGCAACAAAAAGAGACCCAGTCCTAGCCCAGGTCCGGTGAGTGTGCAGAGAGTTTCCTGCTACCCTGCGCCGGCGGGACCAGTCCCAGCCCAGGCGCAGCGTGGGCCGGACCCTCTCCCAGCCCCTCGGGCCGCCCCCCACCAC
>NW_004524761.1:1262196-1264060 GCF_000260255.1 Octodon degus | reverse complement strand
AATAAAACTGTAGAAAAAAAAATAAAATAAAAAAAAAGTAATAGCAACAAAAAGAATAAAATACCCATGAATGAATTTAACAAAGAAAATGTAAAGCTTGCACACATGAAAACTATAAAATATTGTTGAAATAAATGAAAGATGATCTAAATAAATGGAACTACATAAGACAGTCCTTGTCCATGAACTGGAGTAACATTGTTAAAATGATAGCTATCTCAGATTAGTCTGCGGATCCAACATAATTCCTTTGAAAATCTGAGTTACTTATAGGAAAATGGATGCATCTTAAAACCATAATATTAAGTGAAATAAATCAGACACAGGAGATTAAATATTGCATGTCTTCTCTTATATGAGAAACCCAAATTATAAGTAAAGAGCAAAATAGAGAATAGGATGTATCTTCTCCGATGGGGAGACTCTCAAGAGACAGAGGGAGTAGAAAGAAGAAAGGAGGAGGGATGAAAAAGGAATTAAGGTTCGGGGAAGGTGGCACATCCCTGCAATCCCAGCACTGAGGAGGCTGGAAACAGGAGGATTACCACAAGTCTGATCTGCATAGTGAGACCTTGTGCCAATATACAAATGAAAAAAAAAAAAAAGGAATTAAAGTGTGTCATGCACCTGGACCAACTCCACACAACAAATGTAAACAGTGTGGGCTGCACACACGTACCAATAAAAACAGATTTGAAAAATCCCAGTTATTTTCTCAAATATTGACAAGCTGCTTCTGCAATTCACATGCACATGCAACAGAGCCAGAAGAGCCAAGATAATTCTGGAGAACAACAATGTTGGAGGACTCATGATTCCCGATTCCCAAATCTCCTATAAGGCTACAATAATAAAGATTGTGTGGTCCTGGAATAAGAATAAACACAGACCTATAGATCGATTGATTCAAATAAAGAGATTCAGAAATAAATCCTTGTGTTTATAGTCAATTTATTTTTTATTAAACTGCCAGGAAAATGAATGAAAGAATGAAGATACTTTTCAACACATAGAAGTAGGACAACTGACATCATATGAAAGACATGAATTTGAATCTTTGCCTTATATATTACACAAAAATTTGCTCAAAATAGACTCTGAGTATAATCTAAAATTATAGGAATTCTATACTTAAGCACAAGCCCCCAGATTTTGGGACCATGAAAACAAAGTGTTTGGAGAAATTTTGTTTCCCACATAAACTCTGCACTGGATGACAAACATGATCATGGCTGCCTTTTCCCCACAAACACAGCCATGACTATCTTCCTCAAATAGCAGAACAAATTAAGTTTGTAACATGAAATACCACTATATGGAGCTTCTATAAAGAAGTCTCAGACCAGGCTAATAGCAGAGCGGACTAAAGTGCCTGCTTAGGCAGAGCTCAGCAACTGGGGTTTGATCTCTGGTGTGCTGTGCTGGCCCTTCCCCTGGGGTGGGCTGAGATGGTGATTGAGAGTAGGCGTGGTTGGGCTGGGAAGATAGCTCAGTGGCTTACGCACCTGCTGAGACTAGGCGTGGTAGCGCACACCTGTAATCCTAGCGTTTGGGAGGCTGTGAACAGGAGGACCACTATGAGTCCGATTTATGCAGTGAGACCCTGTCGACCCTGTATTAAATACATTTTTTAAAAAGAAGATATGGTATTTTATGCAATGGAGTACTACCCAGCTATAAAGTAGGATAAATTTGAAATATTTATAGGTGAACGGACACAACTTGAGTCCATAACCATCAGTAAAATAAATCAGACTCCCATGTGTAAACACTGCATTGTCTCCCTAGTGTAAGAAGCTGAAAGAGTAAGTAAGACCCAAAGTACACAGTAGGTATTGGGAAATGTAAAGAAACTGCTCCAAAG
>NW_004524761.1:1251713-1262096 GCF_000260255.1 Octodon degus | reverse complement strand
GAAAGGTTGGTGCCTATGTTGTTTTATAACTTTTGAAGCCTATCTCTTACAATCTGAGCAACTACTTTGAAGATAACAATGTGCAATGCACTAAGCATTGTCACTCTCCTATAATCTTGTTTTAGATTTATACCACTATTTTCATGATTTGTTTTTCTTTAAAATAAAATAAAGAAAAATGTAAATGAAACCACTAAGGGATACTGCTTGTCTTGATCCATTTTCTGTAACTATAATGGAGTGTATGAGATAGGGATATTTATAAATCAAACAAACTCATTTGTTTCACAGTTCTGAGCTTGAAGTCCAAGGTCAGAAAACTGCATCTAGTGAGAGCATCATGCTAAATCATAACACAGTGGGAAAGTGGGTATGGGCAGAAGAGGCAATGTAAGAGAGTTGGTCTTACTTTACAGCATGCTATCATGATAAACAATCCAGTCCTTCAAGAGGTAGAATTAACTCATTACTGTGAGCTTTAATGCAGTCCCAGGAGAAAGACAATGACCTATCTCAAACATTTAATCACCTCTTAAATTTTCCACCACCTCTCTGCTTTACACTGAATACCAAATTTCAACATGAATTTCAGAAGGAACAAACCAACTGGAACCATAGCACCATTGTCCAAAATAGATACCACAGTACCACTGTCCACTAGAATGATTAGAATTTAATGAAAAAAACAAGTCAGAGAGATAATGAATAAAAATAGGAACACTCACATTTTGCTGGTAGGAATGTAAATCAGTGAAGCCACTGTGAGGAACATCCTAGCAGTTCCTCAAAATACTAAATGTCACCATATGGTGTAGCAATTTCACTCTTAGGTTTATAACCAAGATAAAATACATATCCACCTAAAACTGGCACATCAGAGTTCATAACCACACTATCCATAATAGCCCAAAGGTGGGAAAAGTCTCAGTGTTCATCACCTAATGAAAATGGCAAGCCAAACATGATACATTCTCTTACAGAAAATCAAGAATATAAAGAAAGATTTATACACACTCCGATGTATGTGAACCTTGAAAATTGGTAAGTAAAAGAGGTCAGGCACAAAAGGCCACATATCATACAATTTTATTTATGTGAAATATTCAGAATAGATAAATTCACAGAGACAAAATATATTAGTCATTTCCAGAGGTGAGGCTGGGTGTGGGGCAGCAGACATCAATGGATACACTACACTGCGTTGGGATGATGAAGAGTGTTAGTTAGACTGTGATGCTGCTGCACAACTTCGAGAGGTACCAAAACTCACTAAAATAAGTGTTTGCATAGGTAAGTGCTACATTGTGTGACTTTTATACCATTACAACTTGAACCAAAATTAGCTGTGTTTGTTACAATTAATACCACCATGTAGAGATAATCATATCAATATTTTATGTACCACTATACAAACATTTATATATGCACACAAAACATGCATTGTAATGTCCAGATATTCTATCGCATATTATAGATAGATATAGCTATGTAAAATCATTGATCTGGCTCTTCTCTAAAAGAAGAGACCTTTACAAAGTATATTCATTGTTTTTGTATTTGTAAGTTAAGGTGGAAGTCTGACTCATTCCTAATACTATATAAAGCTCATTATAGGAAGAAAAAAGAAAACCGCAAGCATTAATCTACTTATATTTAAACTATTGTTGTCATAACAATTTCATGTTGCCTTATAAGTGAGACTTTTTTTTTCTTCATGCTATATTTAGTCAATTAGTTACCATAACAACAAGATGTAATTCATCATATATAAACCCAACCTGAGGGGCATTCTCTAGCTGGAATCCTTAGATTATGTTATAAACATACAGATGAAAGACAGACCCATCATTAATTCCAGTGCTCGACTCAAGGATGGATTGCTCTAAGACTTCCTTATATAGGGACCTTAGATTTAAAACTATATAAAAAGTAAGCCTTGGTCTAATTTATAAACATTCTTTGGGCATACAATCTTATAAACTCTCCTTTTGACTTTCTCTTGGGTACTCAATAAAAAAAATGGGGATCTAATATCCTTTCTTACCCTTTGCTCTCATCAAACATGGTTAAGCTTGATTCCTATCTTGGTCCATTTTTGGCTGCTATAACAGAATCCCACAGACTAGGTTTTGTATAAATAATAGAGTCTATTTGGCTCATGATTTGGGAGGTTGTGAATTTCAATATCAAGGTGCTGTCTCTGGTGACTGCTTTTGTGCTATGCCATAGCCTGACAGAAAATGTCATGTGGTAGGAGAACAGGAGGAAGAGAAGGAAGAGAAGGTGAGAAGGAGAAGAGAGTGGGGAAGGATGGAGGACAAAGAAGGAGAAAGAAGAAGGAGGGAGATAGGGAAAAAGAGAAAGAGGGAGAAGAAAAGGAGGGGTAGATGAAGGACAAAAAGGAGAGAGCATAAAATTCTGTCCTCCCTTTTTTTCAGAACTGAGGCTTAAACCTGGGACCTTCACACTGGGCTACAACCCCACCTCAATTTTTAAATTTTGAGACTGGGTCTTACTAAGTTAATAAATTGACCAGGCTAGGCTTGAACTTGTCATCCTCTTGCCTCAGCCTTCCAGAATGTTGGAATTATAGACATGTGCCACCACACCTTAATCAAAAGTTTCCATTTTTGTAATGGATTCCCATGATGAAGACTTTACTCCATGCATGAAGACAGTGTACTGGTTACCTAGTCACCTCTTAAAGGCCTCCCCTGCCAGTGCCGTCACGGTGGTAAATAAATTTCAATATGAATCTTGGAGGGAATATTGAAACTAGCTATTTCTGTGTGTGTGTGTGCGTGTGTGTGTGTGTGTGTGTGTGTGTGTGTGTTAGGGAAGGGTCTACAGGGTATTCAGGGTCTCACTACTAGATCGGACTCATAGTGATCCGCCTCTTTACAGCCTTCCAAGAGCTGGGATTACAGGCACGCGCCACCACGCCCAGTCTCAATTGCTGTCTCGGCGTGCCCCGGAGGCGGGGCCAGTGCAAAACTAGCAATTTCTTACCTTGAAAATAAAATAATAATGTATGTCCTTGGGAAAACAAAAAACAAAAACCTTTTCTCCAAAACTGATATCCATAATATTTTCGATGTTTGACTCAGCAATCTCTTTGAGATTCTAACAAAACCTAGGACCCTATTCCCCCCAAATGCACATAGTACACACAACTTTATTCATATTTCTGGGGCTCCCTGAAGTCCATCAATATGTCTTTAAAGTTAAGATTCCTGGATCTAATCAATCTAGTACATTTCCTCTCACATCGTTCATTCGTGCATTCATTCAGTGAACAATCTTTGAAGCTCATCCTAAACCAAGCTCTCCCTCAATGAGTCTTTGGTAGTCACCTGAACATCAATATTTCCCAGGAGACTTTGTGGAGACATGCAGTCTCTGGAAGGGTGAGCATTACTTTCCATGCTGAGGTACAATACAATTCTATGCCCTTGGTGGGGCTTCCTCTTAAACATGAGGGATTGTCGCCTTGAGTGCAGCTTTTTTGCATCACGTGTTCTTCAAGATATACACTCCTATGTACCCCTGTCTGTGAAAAACTTCTCTAAGCAGCACAGTGCTCGCAGAAGATACAAGATTCCAAGTGGGAAGGTTTGAATTCAGTCCCCACAGCCCCACTTTCCAGGCACATACACTTGGGAAAGCCATTTAACTCCTCTGATATCTAATTTCTTCCTTTATAATATGGAGCTCTTTCTGTGGGAGTGTGAGTAAAAAGTAACAAAAGAAAAAGAAAATGGAGACAAAAGCTTTTTAAAAAAATTATAATAATCACCACTGCTTTCTCTTATTGTTGTTGAAGACTACAGCTGTACCTTCACTTCAGGCTCTACAGCATAACAGGATAAGAACCTACTCTTAATCTGAGTTAGTATTTGCCTTTACTTCGAATTCAGCTTGAAGTTGTTTGAACAAAGCAGGTAACATAGTTCAAAAACTGTGAGTTCTCTCGCAGGTAAGCTCCAATGTAAGAGACAAGCCTTAGCCTCTATTTTTCAGTTCTCAAGTACCAGAGTATAATGACTTGCATATATATGCAAACATTCACTTTACGAAATGTAAAGAACTTCCAGGCATTTTCAAAAATTAAAATATGTTAATTTCTTTTCATGGGGAGTGTATTGACAGGACATTTACTGATAGCATTAGGATTCTTCTGGTGGAAAGTCATAGAAACCAACTCTATTTGTGTAAGTTTGCCTGTGAAGGATATATTTTTCAAGATACATCCTGGTGCTGTGTATCCCCATGAAGTGAGTGCTGTTGGTGCCAATCAGGAAGGGCTGTTCTGTGAGCCAGAGCCTCAGAAAGCCTTCTCTGCTTCTGTGTGGCCGGCTTACACCTCTCCTGGCTCTTTCTCTTTGGATTGTCTTCTTTTGACCCTTAGGTCCATGCAGCACGCTGAACACAGCTGTGCCAACTCTAAAATGGACATATTTGTGACTTATACCTGTGTAGATCTAATCTGTCATTCCCAGTTCAACACTCCCATGGAAGGGACTCCAACTGGTCTTGATAAGAGAAAGGTTCTGAGATATTGTAAATCTAATAATAATAATACTGCTTGGAAGATGAGGAGGAGAGATGGACAAGGCTGAACAGTTGACAAGTTGGGGACAGAAGAAAGCAAATCTCACATCTCCATGGAAACTATCCACAAGCAACAGTTCAATGGTACCTTAGTTCATGTACTTGATTCTTTCTATGATTCTGGTTACAAACCCCATTGGATAATAACATAATCAACTTCAACAGGTTTTTGAAGTGAATTGCAGCAATAACTGTTTATGAATCAAGGTACCAGTGACTCTTTGTGGACTGCTCTCCTATCACAAAAGCAAAGCTTTTCTCATTTCATAGTTATCTGTAGCCAAGGTAAATTCACTGTAAACAACTTATGCTTTCCTCCTCCAAATATATATATAATTACTAGCTCTTGTCTGAGGGATCTTTTCCAACTGTTACTTAATGGTGCTTCTGGAAATTAAGGGAACTTGTCCCAAAATTTGGGCCTTTTTTTCTAATTAGCATCTCTAAAGGTTCCATAAATTCTTTTGTGTCGGAGATCCTTGGGCCTCAAGAGTTTGGTTTAATGGACTGATTCATAACAGCCATTTGGATTTGATGGAGCCTAATTACTTCCCCCACTTCAATATCCCCTTTCCAATTCAGACTGTAAAGTTCTTCAGAAAGAATAGGGAGATGGAAAAGTCACCTCCTAACTCCATTATCAGTAATGATAACTTAAATGTGCTACAAAGGGAGCTTTCATGTGGAGCAGGAGCCTTTATCTACATGGAGGGGAGTGGGCTCAGCAAGTGTTCCTGGTAGGCAGAAAGCCCGAAGAAGCACCAAGAGGGAAGGGCTGAGACAAGCAAGCCCAGGTGATTTGGCTATTCTTCCTGAGAGGAAGGAGAGAAGGAGAATGTTGGTTTTTCAGAGGCAAGGATCCTTCCCCAGCCCCATGAAGGTTTCGGGCTAGGGTGAAATACGTTTCCTTTCTCCCCACCTCCTCCCACGCCACACTGTCTATAGTTCTTACTCCTTGTCTGATTAACCAAGTCTGTGGGCATGGAATAGAATCTTAGGGACAGAACTGATCCCCTAAGTAGGAACAAATTAAGAGGACAGTTTTCAATTGGATCTGTACTTCAAAAGGCATATAGTACAGTCATTCTTCTTTTGAGGAAGATGAGAATTCCTGGAGGATTGTAATCAGGCTTTGACTTCACTTCTGCTAAAGCTCAGGTAGGATGGAAGATGAGACCATTTCATTACTCTTCAAATACTGGGGACTCTTATGTCTCTGCTTTTCTTATTACAGCATGAGAGGTTTTCTGTTCCCTTAAACCCTCAAATTTACCATTCTTTAAGACTATGGGAGATTTTTATTTTGTTTTGATTTATCCCAGCATACATTAAATTTATATGTTTTATATGCGGTGCTTGGGATGGGATGGAATCCATAAATCTTATAGTTGCTCCATTATAAACAACTGCAAAATACAGGCTGACTCTAAGGAGAGTTCTGTCCTAGTAAGACAGGATGAAAATACAGATGTCCATTGCTCTGAACACATCATGCGTAACTACTAAGTAGTCTAGACCCTGGCTTGGGCTGGCAAGGAAGAAAGTGTGGCAACAGTCAACTATTATATATAAACTACAAATAATTTTATGGAAAAGAAAAGACCTGTGAGGCTGCCAACTCCTTTTGTGGTTATGACCAGCAAACATCTGTCCTTGCAGATGTTGCAGGATATAAAATGAAGATGAACCAAGAACCTTCATCCTTCTTTCTTTGGGTCACTCCCTTTGGGTGTACACATATCTCATCTCTGAACAACAGATTTTAACATTGGGTTCACCATAGTTTCTTGTTCACAGCACCTTCTTCAAGTTATTGTGCAAGCTAGCCAACAAAATCTAGGCTTTCAGCACTCGTTTTTATTTCTGAAATAAATAACAAACTTCCTTTGGACTAGAGGCCTTGTGAGATATAGATCTGCCTTCCTCCCAGCCCGCTCTACTCTCCCTGAAGTAACCACAGGGGTCATGCCTGATTCCAGAAAGCTCTGCTAACGCCCTCCTCAGGGCCCGTGTATGGTGTAGTCTGCCTGCCTATTCTGCTTCCACCTCTTCTTTCTTATGTAGATGATTTACACATCTCATTTAACTTTCACATGTTAATTGATCAGAAAAGCCTTTCTTGATCTTCTGGCCAGACCTGCTATCAGTTTCCATTGATCCTTCTTGTGTATAGTAGTCCATCTACCACAAAGAAAATGCTCCATGCAAGCAGCCTTTGTACAGTTTTGCTTACCACACTATCCTCAATGTCAGGCATATATATTATCAGACCCTCACCTAACATATCACAATGGTTAAAAGTTCTGGTTTTGGAGTGTTACTATGTGAGTTCAAATTCTATCACCCTTATTTAATGGGTGAATCACAGCAGATTCATCTGTAACATGAGTAAAATAAAATTATCTATGTCATAGAATATTGTGAGAAATAAATTGGTGATACACACAAATTTCTTAGAACAGCATTGGCAAACAATATGAACACAGTAAGTGCTAGCAATAAATATAAGGTGAAAAATTCCCAGAAGGAAGAAAGACAATGCCTCCTTTTGTATCAAGACAGGAGAAACTGTTTTCCACCAACTTGCTTCTAGATATTTTCTTAAATTTGAGTTAATCAAATTCCAAATTTTAAGTTAAAGTGTTTAGTCTCCTACCAAATGTCCTACAGAATAAGCAAGCAGTACACTCACTGAAAACATTCAAGTGGTGAAAGAAATGAGTTCATCCATATTTATGCAGATGATAAATTCTGGAATCAGACTGTAATACAGTTTTGGGTAGCAATAAATAGCTGTGATTCAACCAGGAACCAGATGAATGTGGGCTTGCAAGTCTATAATCATTTCTCCTTAATTGAAGGCCAATATTAAAATACTCCTCATTCAGTTTTCATCTTCTTACAATGCATATTCCTCCAGTTTGTTTGTTTAGAAATAGAAGTAGATTCATTGAATAATATAACATATACATTTTCAGTGTAGGCACTTGGTCATTACATTGGTTTGTTTGCTTCACTGCTGTCATTTTATTACTCAACAGAACCTCCGCACTGTTTTCACTACCTTCTATTACTGAGTGACAATCATATGATTAGTTCTGTTATGTTTCCTGTACTAAAGGAATTACCATGGATTTCACCTTGGACTAGCACAATCTGTTACACTTGCATAACCTTGCTTGGCTACTATGGAAACTTAGGAGTGGATGAATCTTAGTCTTGCCTGGAAGCAATTCATATATACAGTTGAATGTTTTCTCTCTAATTTCTACTTCCATTCCTTTCTCTGCAGATTTTGCTTTTTCTTATTGCCTACATAGCAAAAAATGCACCATTGAATCTGGCCAAGTTTAATGGTTTGCAGCTGCACCTACCTCCAGGAAAAACAAATTTATTATCTAGAATCCAAGTCCAAACTTCTTGGAGAAATGATCTGATTGTCTAACTTATATTATGTGGCTTTCCTGGACAATTCAGCTGGGACAGGATATGAAACATGTTGAACAATATGTAGGGATGTGGTATGGAAATGATGGGCAGGCAAAGCAATACACCCAGCCAACAAATACACATACTCCTCTTTCTACAGGTTTCTGCAATGGTTCCTATTACTCCTCCCTCACTCCTGTTAAAATATTGACAAAATGAGGAAATCCAGATCCTACACATTCGCTCTCATGTGCATCAACAGCATTTGCATGGAGCTCTGAAATTCTGAACTTTTTCCTTCATGTGATTAAAACTAGTTCATGATATAAGAATCACAACATCTGGAAGCTCCAATTGGATTTCTCTTCTCTTCTTCCTTCCATAAATCTCTCAAAACAGATATTGTTAATTGTAAGGATAGAAGAAAAGTGTCCCTCCCCAAAGCAAATCACTCTGCTTCAGAAGACTAATGGAGAATAAGTGTTTTTGAACATTCTTTATGTGATTCTAACATATTTCTAAATTTGGCTTATTGCCTTGATTACTATTAATACTAGAAAATATTTGTCATATTAAGAATGGCAAATACTGATCACTTCCTAATTATCAGCTGCCATGCTATGTACTTTATATACATTTTGTCATTTACTCTTATCTAATCAATATCCAAATTCTAGAGATAAAGAGACCACTTGAATGTTATCTGAATTTTCAAAGCCTACTAGGCATGAAAACACAACACAAAAGCATGCATTAGATAGTAATAACAATATCTGACATTAATCAAGCTCTTTCTCATTGTCCCCATAACTGCTAAGTTATTTTACACCTGGTTGTCTCCACTTCATCCTAAATCATTCCTCCATGTTGTTGTATGTTTCATCATTGATTAGTTTGTTCAAACAACATTTATCAACATTCTACCATTTTTCAAATATTGTTACAAATACCTTAGGGAATACAGTACCTTATCTATTGATTTATTCGGCTTTCAAGAACAAAAATTACTTTTTGAAACTTATTCAGCTTCCAAGACCAAGAGGTTGCTTTTTATTAAAAACTCAATCTCTGGCAAGTTGGGTACAATTCATTTGTACACTAACACTTACCTGGGAACAAACCCACTTCTGGTACCAATTTTCTATATTGATTAGGTTCTCTGTTGATGAGACAAAATATCTGATACCCACAACATAAAGGAAGGGAGATGTATTAGATCATAGTTTAAAAGATTCAGTCCAGAGTTAGCAGGCTCCAAGAAATGGCATGGTAGAAGGCCCTAGAGTAAGAAAGCTGCTTAGACTATGGCATCCAGAAATCAGAAAGAGAAGAAAAGAGCCACATAGAGTGATATACCCTCCAAAGCATACCCCCAGTGGTCCATTTCCTCCATTATGATCTCCCAAATTTAAGGTCTTGAATGAAAATAATTGTAGAGCAATCAGCCAGAGCTGGCTACACCTAGATCTCTTAGGCCCTTTGTTAAGAGAGAATTGTTTTAAGTACTATTCAACGCTATAATCTCTAGCTTTTTTTATACTCTCAAGTAGAGATTGGTAGGGCTTTTAAAAGATTAAGGTTAAATCTTTTGGTAGATCAAGCAGTATTATATGAATACTATATAGAGTTAAGAAATTCTAAAGGTCATGAGCAGAATCCAGGAGATTTTGGAACACAAATGGAGAAAAATACATCTTTAAAGACTTAATCAAAGTCCTAGCCCAGGTCCAGTGAGTGTGTGGGACAGCTTTCTGCTACCCTGTACTGGCAGGGCCTACTACTGGTCCCAAGCCAGGCGCAGAGTGGGTAAGACACTCTTCCACCCCCTTGAGATGCCCCACATCACTCTGCAGCACCTCCCTCACCCTGCCTGCCAACTAGGAATTTCTACCTCGTTCCGGTAACCACCAGACCCAGACCTAGCCAAGGTCCAATGAGTGTGTGGGAGAGCTGCCTCTCCCTGCTACTCCGCCTTGTCCCCTCCAAGCTCAGCTCAGGCCTGTCATACAGGCCTGGGGTGAAACCATGCAGTTGCAATCCCTGCAGAGAGTGTAAAGGATAGAACCACCCAGCTAGTCCAGGAGGAGAAAATCTTTCCAGGGGCAAAAAGATTCACCTTCAAGGGCAGCATCAGGAAGGAGATGAGCACAGCAGCCAGACCCAAGCCAGGCACAGCTGGATAAATCCAAACTTTTTAGATCTGCACCTGAACTTCAGTATGTGCTAAGGTTATAACTACAATGAAGATCTACAACAAAGGTCAGAAGACAGTGCTACACAAAATGACGAGAAGGAACAAAATGGAACCTCAGAACCCAAGCCCACCCATAACAAGTGCAGAGG
>NW_004524761.1:1250538-1251613 GCF_000260255.1 Octodon degus | reverse complement strand
ACCTCAGAACCCAAGCCCACCCATAACAAGTGCAGAGGACACTAACACAGAACAAATTGGGAATCACACAGCTGAAAGCAATGAATCAATGGCTTCTGAAATTAAAAAAAAAAAAACAGCTGCAGAAAGGTATAGAGGAACTCAGTTTGGAAATAAAAAAAGAAACCCCTGAATTAATAACATCTGCAGTAAAGAATCAAATTAAAAATCATATGGAAGAAACCCAATGCCCACCCAGAAAAAGTGGAGAGGACACAAGCTTGGCTCAAATGCATGAGTTAATAGTGTTCGTAATAAATAAGCAACAGCAGAAAGTTATAGAGGAACTCAGAGCACAATTCTTTTCTGAAATAAAAAAGAATTCTCAGAACTCATAGCATCTGAAGTAAAGAAGCAACTACAGAAAGACAGGGAGGAAACCCAATCTGAAAAAAAAAAACACTGCAGTAAAAGAATTTATAACTGCTTCTAAAGAAGACATTGATTAAAAAAAATAGAGGAGATTAGAAAACTGATGGATTCCTTGAATGAGCAATACAGGAAAGAAATAGATCGCATGAAGCAGAGTCAAAGAGATATAGTGAAAATTAAAATCTCAATCACAAGCTTGCAAAACCGTTTAACTGAGAGTGAAGACAGAGTTTCAGATCTTGAAGATGCTGGTGCAGCTAGTGAAAAGGTAAGAAAGGATCTCTTAAAAACAACGAGGATTCAGGAAAGAATAATCCATCACCTACAAGATGATGCAAAGTTGAACAATGTGAGGCTAATAGGCATCAATAAGAAAGAAGGAGTCAATACAAATGACATTAAAAAAATATGGGCAGAAGTAATAGCAGAAAACTTCTCAAATATGAGGAAACAATCTGACATTCAGGTAACCGAAGCATACAGAATGCCAAGTAACCTCAACCCAATGAAAAACACACTGAGACATATAATAGTCAAGATCCTAGAAATTCAGCACAAGAATAATCAACTGAAAGCCGCTAGAGAAAAGAAGCAGATCACATTCAAAGGAAAACCCATCAGAAATACGGTTGACTTCTCTTCACAAACCATGAAGGCAAGAAGA
>NW_004524761.1:1224031-1230871 GCF_000260255.1 Octodon degus | reverse complement strand
CAGGTCAACAATTTCTGACATTGCCAGTTAAACAGAAGACCCGATGCTATTATGGGCTACTGGACTCTTTTAGAATATTTTGCTGAGTTTGCACACCTATAATATTTAAATGATGGAACTTAACAAAAAAGGGTATACAGATGAATGTCCATTTTGTATCTGTGTATTCAAAGTGGTTAGGACAGATATATAGTTACATTCTGTTAATGAATAGAATGATTTGTCCTAGTGGTGTTTGTAAATAGGATATCAAGTCCGCATCTTGTACAGCAATTAACCACTAAGAGGAATGTATTCAATGTGTTAATTATTGAAACTCTCCTACCAATTTGAGTTGAAACTGTCTAATTGCTATTTGTTTATCAATAAAATTATGGGAAAACATTAAAAATCAATAAATAAATATGTGATTAATTTTAAAAATGACTTAATTTACCTCTAATGAAAGTGACTCATTCTTTAATTATAAATGTAGGTAGTAAAATACAATAGTGTCAACAGAATCTGTCTGTGACTTTGTCACCAATACAAATCAGATGTTTATATCACAGTACTTGATGTAGTTATCTTTAAGCATCATATTCATCCCTTCAATATCATGCTTATTAGATCTGCTATTAGATCTTGTTATTAATGCATGAATAAGGAAGCATAAGTTTTACTATACTACATATGTCTTTTAATTTTTTAATTTTTTTCTCTATCTTAGGGAAGGGTCAACAGGGTATTCAGGATCTCAGTACTAGATCAGATTCTTAGTAATCTTCCTGTTTACTGTCTCCCAAGAGTTGGGATTACAGGCACCTGCCACCACACCCAGTCTCATTTGCCATCTCAGCACGCCCCAGTGGAGGGGCTGGCACAGCAGGCCAAGGGATTGAACCCCTGATCCCTACACCTGCTCGCAGGCATTTTACTCTGCTGAGCTATTTTTTTTTTTCCCGGAACCAGGGATTGAACTCAGGTCCTTTTGCTTGCCAGGGAAGCACTTATTCCAGAGTCATCTTCCCAGCTCCTTCTGCTGAGCTATTTTGCTGGCCATACAAATCTCTTTTAAAAATACTTCATAATCAATTTCTCTATAGTTGGTTTCCTTTGTAACCCTGATTTTATTATGCATTTAAAAACATTGCTTAAGGCAGTCCATAGGCTCCACTACATGTGTGCATGTGCACGCATTCATGCGTGCGCACACACACACACACACACACACACACATTCATATATAGTATTTTCTATACTCAGCCCCAGAATATATGCTATACTACATAGAAAAGTATCAGATATTTGATATACCAAAAATAGCTATCTCAACATTGTTATAATTATCTAAGATCATTGGTGTCACCAAAATGCAATGGGTATACATCATAGTATATAAACTTGGGCATGAAAGAAGCCTAATTATCTTTTTCATAAGTTAATTGCTATTATGACATCTTTCCATTAGGAAGAAGTCTAATGTTCAGATTGATTTAACTTCTTACAGGGGAAGGACTGTAGTGTCCAGACAAGTGGGACAGGCTTTGTCTGTCCATTTATTCTACTTTGACACCTTTTTCTCTGCCTGTTATCAATCCCTGAAACCCGGATAACCACTAGATTATTCCTGGAGTTGTTTCTATCTGACCTCTGGGCCTTGTTAGGTGTGTGGAGGTGTTAGTTAGCTTTGTATTACTGTAATAAATGCAGATATAAATCAAAACAGAGATAAATCATTTTACAAGGAGGAAGGAGAGATTTTTGATCATGGTTTCAGTTGCTGGTCAGTTGATCTTTTTGCCTTTGGGCATGGGTAAGGCAGTGCATCTTGGTGAGAGTGTATAATAAAGAAGGCTACTCACCTGAAGATAGCCAAGGATCAAAGGGTCAAAGAGGAGGGACCTACATCCCCAAACCTCTTTTAAGTGCATGCTCCATGACTTTTAACTGTCTTACTCTGAGTCCCACTTCTCAAAGGTTCAGTAGCCCCCATTAGAGCCACAGGCTCTTGGCCAAGCACTTAATGCATGGCTGTGTTCACACCATCCTTGGATCTTAGACCTTTTCTATTCTAAGCTCATCTTCCCAGAAGTGTCACATACCTATTTCTACTCTGTGTCTCATCTTTTTCCAGGACATAGCCAGAAGCAGGGCACAGCTTTCATTTTCTCTCAGAGACCTCAAACATATCTGGAATTTTGTCATCCCCCACTCTTAGAATCAGATTCACCAAAGCATAAACTTAGGGAATAATGAGATTAAATGTCTGTTTTCTCGGCTATATTCTAGTGTCTATATTTCTTACTTCCCTGCTTCTCCTCATATATGTCTAATTGGAAAACACTTTCTAGACTGGGAGGCAAGGAAAGTTTTCTTCTACTTTTTCTAGGCTTAACTCCCAACCAAACACAAAAGTAATAGTTTCCAACATTCAAGAGCTTTGACTCTGTGTCTCTTCCTCCCTGCAGCAATCACTGTCTCTTAGCTTGAACAGGTTAATTTAGGAATTTAGGAAAGCGTCAAAGGGTTCACAGGAAATACTAGGGAAAATATAAAAGTTTCAACATTTTTCACCACAAAAATATAAATTTACATACCTAACACATGAACTTAGTTGAAAGAAGTATCTGTTCTCATTCTCAATGAAAGATTCCATAAATGAATATAAACTAACCAAGGTGTGATAAAAAGTAGATGCTATCTCAAAAAGACTCACTCACTAGTTAAGTGATCCATTGTTGTGTACCACATTCAGTTTATTGGGAATCAATAAAGGGACCCCATACAATACAAATTGCTCCCAGTCTTCTTGTAATAAACTCTCTCTGAGTCTTCAGGTTGTATCAGTTTTTCCTGTGTTTACAATACACTGAGTAAGCATGTATCTGAACTCAGAGACAATTATATAGACTAAGACACTGAAGGTGAAGCAATGACTAGAAAAGTTTTGGGAGTATGTTATGAATATTTAAGTACAGTGGAACCTTGTCTCACAAATGCATTTCTTTCCAAACAATTTACCTTTAAACAGAAGTGTTTGGCAAAAGTTTTGTTTGTGTTTGCAAATTGTATCAGGTGACAAACAATCCCAGCCATCTTTCCCAAAATCATAGAACAAATTATGTTCATGAACTGACACCTCTGTATTTTTTACCTAGTCTAATGTTTTGATATCTTATATAACCCTTTTATCTTGGGAAAGACTATCCTTGTTGGGTTAACCAATTCTTAGAGATAGCAAAATGTCTAACTAGGAACATACAGTTTGTTCAACCCTCTTTCATGTTTTCTTTCATGGTTGCTCCTGACTATCATACAGAAGAACATAAAACAGGGGATCAGAGGGAGCTGAAATAAGATGGATCTTCCCCAGCAGAAGATATAAAGCCACATCTGTGGGGTGGAAGGACAGCAAAGGCTTGGTGTTGCTGCTTGGTCTCCTGTACCTGGACTGGCAGAGTGGGTCAGCACAGGAGCATTGGCCATCTCAGAACCAAGGCAGAGATTCTAGCTTTCCTGTTGTGGAAAGAAGGGGTCAGGGTGGGATTAAGGATTTTGTTTAGGTCTTCATCTAAAGCAAGCTAAGAAACTGGGCCAGAGAATCACAATTTTCTTCATCACTGATGGCTAATCTTGCTTCATGGCACAGAGCTCATGGAGAGCAGAAACCAAGCTTTACTCATTCTATAATATAACCCATTTCCCTACCTAGAGACTAGCACATAGGCAGAGCCAGTAAGACTCAGTCTCTCGTGTCTACTCACCACTCTCTTTGTGTGAGGTTCCTGGCCCACATTGGAAATGCAATATCCCATTTCATCTTCACTAAAAGCCCCTGAGACAGAAACAGACTACAGAGAGAACGAGTATGTTGCCTAAGGTTACACACCTGGTAAGTGGCAGAGCCAAGATTTGAATCAGGAGCAGCTAACTCCCAAGATTTGCTCTTAAACACCTGCAGTGCTGAAGAGACTGAGCAGCAGGGGATGGCTTTCTAGATGTCTGTGCAGCTGTGTCTCCAGTTGCTGTCAACTGTAGGATACTTCCAAGGCTGTAAGCCTGCCAGGATTTCTGGGTGAGGTAATATAAAGAGATGAAAGCCTAAGAGCATGTGGTCAGATAACATTTCCTGAAAAAGTTGTATTTGTATTTACTAGCCCCTTTTCCATAGGGCCTCAAAAACCATGCATGTCCAGGAGCAAGAAAACATACACAAATACTAACAGCCAAATAGTACGTGACCTCAAGTTCACTGGAGTTTCTTAGGTTTGAGTTTACTCATGTGTAAAATGAAGGGTCCAAGATTCTCCTTCTGTGACTGCAACTAATAATATTTTAATATATGATTTACAGGTGCCAACATGTTTGCAGCAAAGCCTGGGCATCTGCATTTCAGATACTCAGAGTGAATCTAAGGTTCAGTCTCATCTGAGTGATCTCATTCCCTTCCTGGCTATATTGCCCATTTTTGGAGATGAAGTTCTTGAATGTTACCAGATGGATTCAGGGTGCTATGAAATGTTTAAGAAATATTGCACTAAGTCTAGAGATAGGGACGAGAAAACGCCTCTGGAGAAAGTGACAGTACTAATTTATCTTATGAGTAGCAAGAAAAGTGGTAATGTTTATAGTGGACATCTATTTCTTTTGCCTGGCCACTATTCATTTTCCTAGTTTAGAAAATAGTACTTTCTCATTACTGTAAGAGACCACTCCATTCCTTACTCCTCACCATGTGTTTTGAGTGGAATTGGACCTACCTGACTCCTGACCTCAGAGGTCAGCATGACTTCTCATTGCTTGACTACCCTGGGTTGTCAGGGGCCCCAAATCAAACAAATGGGACTCAATTCGAGTGCTATCATTGACTTGGGTGCAGGCTGGGTCACTGTCATCACAGAACTGTTGATGATCCTTTTCCTTTCTGCAGGGAAGAATTTTGTGTACCATAGAGAAAATAAGGCTGACCCACAGATGGCAGACATTAAAAATAAGCTTCTAATAATATAAACTTTAATGTTTTTTTAAAAAATGACAGGTTTTGTTATATCAAGATAGAATTTCTGGGCCAGCCAGATAGTTCACTGGATGAATGCACCTGCTTAGGCAGATGTAGGGACTAGTGTTCCATTCCCTACATGCTATGCAGGCCCTGCCCCCAGGGCACACTGAGACAGCGATTGAGACTGGGCATGGTGGTGCACACCTGTAATTCCAGTGCTTTGTGAGGCTGAAAACAGGAGGATCACTATGAGTCAGATCTGTGCAGTGAAACCTTGTAGACCCTGCAGACCTTGTACTAAATATGAAAAAAAAAGAGAATTTCTGTCAATGAATGGTATCATGTTTATATTTGATGAAAGGCTTACAGAATGTGAGAAGGTATTTATAATGTCAAAACAAAAGAGGAGGAATGAGAACCAATATCTTTGAGGAACTCCCATGTAAGAAACTCCCATGATTCAAGCAGGAAAGAAAGGTAGATTTTGACCCATAGGGTGGAAGAGAAGTCAATTTGTAGAGTGTGCTGATGAAAATATTCTGCTGTTGAACACAAAAGAATAACTGAAAGACTACTATTGTATACCTCTTATTCTCCTCTGTTTGCCCTATTTGGCGGGTTCTTTCCATTCTCATTCATGGGGCTATGATCAATTTGCTCCCTTTCTAGAACCTCATTTAGTAGTCTGTGTAGGCTTGGCTTTGTCATCATGAAATTCTTTAGTTGTTCTTTGTCATGGAAATATTTAACTTCTCCATTATATTTGAAAGAGAGTTTTGCAGGATAGATCAGTCTGGGTTGGAATTTGTTTTCTTCCAAGACTTGAAGTACTTTGCTCCATGCTCTTCTTGACTTGATGGTTTGTGAAGAAAAATCTGCCGTTATTCTGATGGGTTTTCCTTTAAATGTGATCTGTTTCATTTCTTTAGCAGCTTTTAGTATACTGTTCCTATACTGAATTTCTGGGATCTTGATTATTATGTGTCTGGGTGTGGTTTTCATTGGATTGATATTATTTGGAGTTCTATATGCTTCGGTTATAGGAATGTCAGATTGTTGCCCCATATTTGGGAAGTTTTCTGCTATTACTTCTGCTCATATCCTTTTTATATCATTTGTGTTGACGCCTTCCTTCTCATTGATGCCTATTAGTCTCACATTGTTCATTTTTGCATCATCTTGCAGGTATTGAGTTATTTTTACTGCATCCTAGTTGTCTTAAAGAGATCTTTTCTTACTTTTTCACTAGCCACAATGGTGTCTTTTAGGTCAGAAAGTCTATTTTCACTTTCACGCAAACGGTTTCACCAGCTTGTGATTGAGGTTTTAATTATATGAATAGGAAATTTATAGAAAAGAAAACTTCAAAAGCTAACAAACTATGATGGGTATCTCAGAATCAGTATAATGAGTTCAAATTAAACCAATTAAATGTTACTTTATACCCATGAAATGACAAATATTAGGAAGCTAGAAATTGCCAACAACAAGAGGCAATGTGGGGATATGGCTCTTCCCCTCAGAAAGGGGGTGGAGCATGTCAATTGCTGAAGCATTTGGGGGAGTAACTGGGCCCACATTGGTTAAGATAGCATTACATCAGCCACAAACCAAGTGATCTGCCAATGGTGTCGCAGGGTCTATATACTAGTGTATTTCTTTTACAGGTCCACAGAAGGATATGTAGAAGGGTTTTCATAAAAGTAAATGTCTCTAGTAATAGGGAGTTTGGATATCACTGAAAAAAGGAGATAAGAAAATGTGGTGAAATCTCTCTAATTATTATGTAGTACCTGAGAAAGAGAGGGAGAGAGACTAACAAAGAGAGAAAAGGATAGAATTAGATCAATATCACT
>NW_004524761.1:1197678-1223931 GCF_000260255.1 Octodon degus | reverse complement strand
ATAATGTATATCCCAATGAGATTCCTGCTCCCATGGGTGTTAAGTTATAAAAACCAAACAAATGAAAATTGTATAATTTAGACACATGCAATAAGGGAAAATCAACAAAAACAAATCCCAAGTATTAAGAGAAAGACTAACAAGTGAAAATACTTTGCATAGGTGATCAGAAAAGGCCTCTTCAAGGTACTTGATATTTTTTATATGCAAGCTGAGGTGTGACCACAGAACATATTTGAGTAAATATTTCTAGGAAAGTAGAAGTAAAGCTGGGAGTAAAGAATAGAATGCTCAAGAAACTGTAAGAAGCCAGCATGACGGTGAGCCAAGAATGAACGAGCCCTTTCTTGAGCATTTCTGAGTTGCGGGATGGTATGGTAAAGGTTTGATATCAAATTCAGGACATCCAGGGTATAGGATTAGAGGACTTTTGAGCAAGGCCGGGCAGCAAAGCATTCTTGTGGTTGCTTTGTGGTGGTGCCACATATCTAACCTCAGCTTTACAACCCATCCTCTTTAGTGAGCACATTCAGTCTAAGAAGGAAGCAAGATACCTTTCAGGTAAATCTTTTTCATTTTTGTAAGAATCAGAATGTATCTTTCAGAAGCAGGTCTGCGACTTTTATGTGAGGCCCCCATAGTGGATTGCAGTATTACACTGCCTAGGAAATTCACTTCTTCACAATCAGTAGTCTGAAGAAATGGATGTTGTGTGGGTCAGTGGAGGAAGAGTTCAGACACTGGGATCAGTCTGTTTTCTTCATGATGGTGGTGGCTGATGCTCATGAGATGCTCAGTTATGGAGGAATAACTATTATACTTCATTCAAAGATGAGATTTGAATGACAATGGTATGATGTAGTGTAGCTGATTCCTTGTTAACACACACACAGAGAGAGACAGAGAAACACAGAGAGAGAGAGAGAGAGAGAGAGAGAGAGAGAGAGAGAGAGAGAGAGAGAGAGCAAAGCCACACAGAACAGTAAGGAACATAAACAGAGGAAATATATCAAAATGTTATCAGGAGTTAGAGAGAGAAGTGAAATTTTTTAAAAAGAATGTTATGTATTATCCAACATACTATAGGAATTCTACAAATATTTATGGAATTTCTTATTTTCTGTTTTTCATATAATTTTCTTTAACATTAATTATTTTAAAAATTAAAAGAAGATATTTATAAAAAGAAAAAAACACTTAAAATATAGTGTTTTCTTTTCTTAAAGGTTGAACTTATATTTGGATAGATAGATCTATAGCACAGAGAAAGGTGGATGAATTAGTAATTTCTGGACTCAAATACATATAAAAAGTAAAGGTCTGCTCTTGCATCTGGAGAGTATATAGTCCTGGGAGAGAGGTGGGCCCCCCCAAAGAGGCAGCAGAGAGAAGCCAGGGGGAAAAGGGCCCCTGACGTTTCCTACAACAAGGAGACTGAATTATTCAGACAGAATAGGAGTATCCAACTTTTCTCGTTAACTTTGGTAATGAAACAGCTCTGGTGGGCCGGGTCATGTCCTTGGGGCTGAGTTATGATATAAAAAGAGAGACAAAACTTCTCTCTTTGTAGTGTTCTAGAAAGAGTGAGAATATAGCCAGTATTTTACATCAAATATTGTTCTTCACCCCTTACATACACTAACTCTTTCAAACCTGCTGACAGCCTTATGAGCTCCTCACTTTTTGTAATACATACATCAACAGATGAATGGAAAATAAAATATGGTATTTATACCCCATGGAGCACTTCTCGGACATAAAGATGGATATATTTGAGTCACTTGTTGAAGAATATATGTACCTTGAGACAATAATGTGAAATTTAAAAAATCAGACACACAAGCTCAAATGCCACATGGACTCTCTTACATGAGAAACTCAAAGTATAAATAATTTAAGAGCAGAATAAAAGATAACAAACTAGGTGACAGGTCTTTTGCAAATGGATATATCATTTCCCCACGATGGATGTATTGAAATTATGTATTAATAAAAGTTTTAGAAATGAAAAATTATAAAGCTTTAGAAATTAAAAAGACACTAAGAAAGATCCTAAAGCACAATCAAGTTAACTAGCCAAAGACTTCTTAGTAATCCATAACACTGTGATGAGAACCTGTGTGGGCTGCCTCTAGAGTTAGTGAGCAAGGAAACTAGTTAAGCTTCCTAAGAATGGGGAACATGGTCTTTCAGTTACATGAAATTTCAATTGCATGCAGAATTACTAGGTAATTTAACTGACCAGATGGACACATAATCATTCTTACTTTCCTTCAAAATCCAGCTGAGGAAGGTGAGTCTTAATTCAGACCAGGGATGGTATTACAAGGACAAAAAAGACAAGGGAAAACTGGGCCCTGGACACTCAGTTGTATGTCAGAGATGGGAGATGAAAGAAAGGGGGAAAATGTAATGACTCCTTTCTCCCCTTCTCCTCACAGTATCTTTTTGATAACCTCTTCAGGTCAGTTTCTTAAAAGGTAATTATTACAAATTGGCACACTGAAAGTGCTACAGAATTAACCAGTTTTCACTGTTCCAAATTTGTACCCATGGTATACAATGTGCTTCCTAAAAGCAAGAAAGTGAGCCTGTTTTCAACAGAAGGACACAAATAGTAACTCTGCCCATTTATGAATGACTGATGCTAAGCAGAAAATGATTATAACAACTTTTATTATTCAAAAATCTTTGGGACAAAATAGGCGGTGATGTGACACTTTGGTTGTCCAAATGAGACCCATTCCAAACTATTGCATTGGATTTTGGGATAAAATAAATACAAAGCTTTCGTTGGATTTGATGTGTTTGAGTTGCATCTCCCTTGCAGCTGTCCCTGCTGCTTCTGCATGAGCCCCTGAAGTTGGTAAGCGGATCCCGGGGAATTCTGCTGCTGGGCCCTAGCACCAGGCTGAAGATCCTGCTGGAACTCCAGGGAGTTTTCCTCATGAGCTGCAAAGCCCGTCCATGGCTCACCTCCCTTCCACCTCTTCCCCTCCACCTCTTCCCTCCCTCTGAAAATTTGCACTTCGTTGGTGGCCTGAGTCAGATTGTACCAGCGTGGCTTTGTGTTTTCAATTAAAATAGTTTCTTTAGTCTTTACAGTAATTCAATTGTATGCGTTATCTATTGCTGCATTACAAATCACCCCAAAACTAAGGAGCTGGAACAAACCAAACACTTATTATCTCAGAGTTTCTGGTGGAACAGGAATTTGGGAGTGCCTTTTGGGCGGCTCTGGGTGGAGGTCTACCAGAAGGTTGCATTCAAGACTTGGGGGGCTGCCCTTGGAGGCTGGGACTGCTTTGCTGTGGCTGTGGGTGTAGGGTCTGCATCAGGTGGCACACTCATACGGCTGTTGCAACGAATGTGCCACTTCCTCATAGGCCTGTGACAGGAAGCACTGATTGCTCAGCACGCGAGCTAATGTATAAGGCTGCTCGAGTGTTCTCCCGAGCAGGACAGGGTGAGTGAAGGCAGACCCCACCTCAGAAGCCACATGGCATTATTTCTAGCTCATTTTAGCAGTTATGCCAGTCAGTCCCATTGGTGGAGGAGAGGACTGGACGACCAAGAGTATTTAGAAGCATGGAGGCCATCTTGGAAGCTGACCTGGCACACCACTTTGAACATCTGATTTAAAGATAATAGCAATAGAGAAATTAAGCTGATCTGCATAAAAATGATAGGCAGCTAGCATGCTCTTTCATATATGGTGGTATAAATAATACAGTTTGAAAAAATACACTTTGATTTATTTGTGGATGAATTATATATTTTGAAGACAGTTAAAATTTTTATCAAAATTAATCATATTTTTATTGATGATCCTGTTTAATGCTTTTTTACTGGGCGTCGATCCTTGGGTGAGGCACATTACTTACACTTAATTGTTGCAGTAATTCTATAAGGTTATTATTAGCCAGTTTTTACAGATAAGGAAACAGACTAAGAGTTTCCAGGCCACAGATGTGAAGCATCAGGTGTAAATAATTCACCAAAGGGAAACTGTGAGCCAGAGAAACTGAGGCTCTTCTGAGGTCCACCGTGAGCCAATGGCTGAGTTAAGCTCCCTAAAAATAGGGAACATGGTCTTTCAATTACAGGGCAGTTTTCTTGTGGTCTTGTTTTCCTAAACAAATGACCAGCACTTTAGAAAGACATTTAACCTTTTGGAGTCTATTTAAAAAGGTATAACAGTAAGACTGGGTGTGGTGGCGTGCACCTGTAATCCCAACTCTTGGGAGGATGAACACAGGCGGATCACTATGAGTCCAATCTATGTAGTGAGACCCTGTAGACCCTGTCCTAAAAATACAATATATATATATATATATATATATATATATATGTGTGTGTGTGTGTGTGTGTGTGTGTGTGTGATAAAGCAGTAGAACTAATCCCACAGGGTGCCGTGGAGATTACATGCACAAATAAAGCACAAAGTGCCATGCGCTGTTCTTCCCTTGTCCTGTGTTGTGCTCCATGTCACTTGCCTTAAACAATCAATTGCACAGCTGGCAAGATATATAATGGACTAGTCAGCCTTTCTCTTTCTGTAGGGCCCAGTCTTTAAACTAAAATGAAATTTGCATGTGTTTAAGACTGTGCTTAAGATGATTCCAGATGGCCCATATTTTTCTATTTTCATAGTTATTTATTTTGGTAAACATTAGAAAAATATAACCAACAGAAAAACCACCAATTAAATAGATATTCTTGCTTAAGGTGAGACTAAATTAGATTACTTTAAAAAATATTAAACTAATAAATAATAGAAACGATGGCATGTAATTATAAGAATTGTGGAGATGGATTAAAATCATAGTTTAGTAGGTACTTTTTAAACACACTTCAAATATAAGTACAGGGCATTTACAGTTCACAAGAGATTTATTTATCATTGTTAGCCTTTTAATTTTACCAGCATTCTCTCTTTTGAGGTAGCCCAGCTACATTCCTCTTAACTCATTTTGTTCCGTGCCTCCTCTTATTCTGATGTTGGCTTAGAAACTTTTTGTCTCTCTTTTTATTTGGATAATTCCTGCTGTTCCTTTAAGTTTTGAATCATGCAAGATTCCCTCTAAGAAGAAAGAAACTTCTTGATGTTTTCCAATTTCACCTCCCAAGCACCCTTTATAGACTGTCAAACTTTATTCTTTTTGTGTGTATGTGCAGGGTCTCACTATGTAGCTCTGGTTCATAATGATCCTCCTGATTTCTGCTTCCCTAGTGCTGGGATTACAGATGTGTGCTGTCACGCCCAGACTCCATCGCAGGCTCAGTGTGCCTGGAAGCAGGGCATGCAGTGCAGGAATCGAACCCTGCACCCTGTGCTCACCTAAGCAAGCGGTTAGTCCATTGAGCTATATCACCAGCCCTTTTAAACTTTGTACAAAAAATGTATTCTTTTATTCCTCTCTCCCCTGATATTTCTGAGCTTTTTAATGTCAGAGCCACACCCCATTTTCCTTCCATCCTCAGAACTGAGCACAGTGCTTGGCTTAGGGAAGGCACTTAATTATGTCTACCTAACAAGAGCTATTTCCACACACTGCAAAAGCATGAAGAACAATGTTCCTTCTTGTTGGTCTCTTAAAACTTGATGTCTGTCCAGTGCAAATGGCAAGTCATGAAAGAGCTTTGTACTGTTCTGCTTTACTTATGAACCTAGTAGCTCTTAAATATTTCTCAGCATGCCACGAGATAAATATACTGAAGAAAGAGTAGCATGTGTTCAGGCTCTAAAAAGTACAAAGTTCCATTTATTGTAACTGGTAACCTGGTTTGAACCGGTAACTTTTAATTGGGACAAAATCCCCCCTGTATTCAAATGACTCCATCTGTGATGCTATTAAACATTGCCTAGCTCAGCAGAGCCCAGCCAAACTGCCACATTATCTCTTCTTCTGGACAATTAACATTTGATCCAGCAACTGATGAATGGTGAAACACACACAGACTATGGGACTCATTTGAAATGAACTGAGTATTAAATAAAACACAAGCTGGCAACTTCATTAAGGTCCTAAATAGCTTGCCAGGAATTGCTTTTCCCTCCAGTGTGATGAGTCATTGGACTATGAACTCTCTGTCAGTACAGAAAAGGATTCTGGGACAGTGACAAGATTTGAATTTTATCTTTTGGGTAGCGCTTTGGGCAAAGCAGAGAACCTACTTAGACTTTAGTTTCTTTCACTCTAATTTAGGGGTTTGGAGTAGGTTCTCCCAGGGCCTTTCTAACTTATAATTAAACTTCCTTTACTTCATTTATTCATTTAATAGTATACACTAATATATATTAAACACCTATTATGTGCTAGGGCCTGCTACTGTTACAGGTCTTTGTGGGTAACAATTAGCAAGATAATTAAGTCTGTTCTACTAGAATGCTTATGAAGGCTACACAAATGATTGTGAATGAGTATGCAAACAATGATCTAAGTGAGGTTAAAGTACATGTTATAAAGAGCAGGGTGACGCAGGCCTAGAGTGGTTCTAGAGGTCAGGAATGCTCTTCTGAGGAAAGGAGTTTTGAAAGGTGATATATTGAGGGGTAAGTAGGAGAGGATGAGTGAACAGGGTGGGTGAGGGGAGGACTGGCTGAGGTGGACGGAAGCTGTGTGGAAGAGTTTGTGGACTCGCATGAGCTGAGGCTGGGGAAGCTAGCTGTGACCATGACATGTGGGGCCGTGGAGAATGTAACCTCTTTCTGTGTTAAGAGGAAACCCTCAGTGGAAGTTATGTAACTGGAAATGGAAAGATGCACAGTAACCCTGCTTAAGGGAATTTTCTTTCAAATCTTTCCCCTCAAACTGTGGTTGGTAAAGCTACAACAGAGAACCTTTTGGATTAACATCTGCAAAAGGAATATTGCTATCTGAGACTTCTTTGCATTCCTGAGTGATTCCACATGCCTCATGGACCTCCCATACTTGCAAAAATTATATATATATATATATATATATGTATATATATATATATATATGTTTATTTTGCATACTATTGCAATATTTCAGGAAATCCAGCACCACTGGCACATTAAATAAATTCTCAGTAATAGAAGGCTGCAGGGAAGCAAAATTACCTTTTATAGGAAGTCATGAGCAATATTGTGAAGGAGGTCAGAGCCCCACTTTTACTTTAGACTCCATACAGCTCATTCTAGTTCCTCTTTTCTCTTTGTAAAGGCTTCTGATGACTTTCATTAGAAGTTGTTAAAATTAGGTGCTTTTTCAGGAGCACTAGAACTCCTACTTCAGGTTCAAAGACTATATTCTGTTTGAACACTTTCAGAAACAGTCAGCTGGTGAGGAGGAGATTATAGACATTTGGGTGGTGGGAGGTTAGACTGAGAACCTTTTCAACACTACCTGTACATACTTCAACCCCAAGTGTCACACTAACCAAGAAGAACATGGAAGGCCCTGGAAAATTAGTTATTACAATAATTTCCTACCAAATACTCTAAGAGATTTATTTATTTTATCATCCATAAACAAAAACATTATATTATTTTTCTGTATGAAAACCAGCAATTCCTTCAATGTTCAAAGTTTACAATCAGTAAAGAAATATGACGTATTTCCCATTTATACTTCTTTTCTTAACCTTCTCCTGATTTATAATCAATCTAACAACCAACAAAAAAAGAGAGGAGGAGAGAAATAGGTCATGACCACAAGCTTTTTGTATCACAGAAAACCTTTGGAATTATGAAGCTGCCGAACTGGTTAAGTTTTGAGTGGAAATCCTGGTCTGTCTGCTCCTCTGTCTTACATGATGCTTAGTTAGCAATTAGTCTGGCAAAGCTGCTAACAATTTCAAGAGTGAGGTGCTACATGTCAGATAAAGAAGTGAAAGTTGATGTCCCAGAATCATCACATTCTGATAACTTGGAGCAAACTCCGATAGTCTAAGAATTACCAGTATACAGGAAAAAAAAAATAGTCTTGATATAGTGTTTACAAGCATATCTTCTGTATTTCAGCTTGATCACTTCAGGGCAGTATCACTTACCTATCGATGCTTGCACTTTCTTAATTATAAAATAGGGCTAACAACACCTAGGGTCGTCCTGAGGATGGTAGAACATGGATGCACTGAGTGAGACACTTCACTTGGGCAAGAAGTTGTGGGGAAGCCACAAAAACCAGGACAAGTAATATATTAATGTTCTTTTGAAAAATTAAATTGACTCTTGCTTAGCGTGTGCCATGCATGGTTCCCCCCCTCCCCCAGTTTTAGAAAAAAAAAAGAAGAGCAGAGGAGAGATAGGAAGGGGAGGGGAAAGGAGGGGAAGGGAGGGAAGGGAGGCAAAAGAAATAAAAGATACAAGCAATCAAATGTAGAACACTCATGATGAATAAAATATCAAAGGAAAATTTTGTGATTTGATGCATTGCCCTTTATATATTTTGTGAGTTTTTTCAGAAAGGTTGTCCAGTCGCAGACAACCTTTTCTCTCTGCCTCTATTTTTGACAGTCATTTCAAATTCTAAGCATCTTTTGCCATTTGAAAAGTCTGAGAATTTGCAACACCGTCTCATCTTGATGATGTGTGTGGCTTACTTATTTTATTGTGTTTGTTTTATTTTTTCAGCTAGAGCTGATTCACTGTGAAGGCACAGCTTTTCTGAAAGTATTTTTATGCTGAAGTAAGTTTAGATTTACAGGAAAGCTGCAAAGATGTAGTACATAGAATTTCCATGTGTTCTTCACCCAGCCTTTCATAATGCTAGCATCTTATATAAACATGGCATATTGATCATAACGGGGAAATTAACTGATAACACTGGTACATTATGATCAGCTAAACTACAGGCTTTGCTTAGGTCTCTCCAGCTTTACAATGAATGCTGTTTTTCTGTTTCAGGATCCAGTTTGGAAGGTCGTGATGCATTCAGTGTTCATGACTCCTTAACCTTCCCTACTCTGTAAGGGTTTTTCCTGTTTGCCATGTCCTTGACACTTTGAGAGAATACAGATCAGATATTTTGACAAATGTCTCTCAGTTTGGGTTTCTCTGATATTTTCTTATAATTTAAACTGAAGTTGTGAATTTTGGGGAAGAATAGCAGAAGTGATAAAGTCATACACTTGAGGCTAGTCACTGATGTTCTCTCAACACGTAAAACAGTGCTTCATATACAGAAAGATAAAAATATTTGTCAGTTATTTAAAAGGAATTTACATACTTCTACAAATATACTATTTCAAAGTGTGAATTCTGTTTCTAATTAATTCCAAATCATCAAGTGTCAGAAAGCCTGTGAACATGAGCAACAAAAATGTTAGGCAACTTGCTTCAAGTGCAGTGCACAAGAACCTTAGCCAGTTTTTTCTGCTCTACCAAAATGGGGGTCAGATGATCTGTATAGAATGGGAGTTTTCAGGCTCACCATTTTGCACACAAGAAGGTCTGTGAGTAAGGTGCCATGGCTGCCCAGCACCTACTGAGGGGTTTCTTAGTGCATCCAGACATGGTGCAGAATGGCAACAAAAAGCAAATGTTCTAGCAGGAGTCTTTTGTCCTCTTTTTAAAAGCTCCCAGTCCCTTTATGGGGTTCCTTCCTTCTGACCTCGCCGAACCCTAATTACATGCCACAGGTCCTGTTTCTAAGTACTACTTACACATCAACTTGGGGATTGACTTCCCCCAAATGAACTTTTGGGGGATATTGAAGCCACAGCAACAAGCTTTGAAAAAAAAAAATACTAGTTTCTCTGTCATATCATACATTGCCATATAGTTAAGAATTTACTGAAGGAAATATATTGGGTAATTATGCTCTGTCTGACATGTTACTGTCTCTCAAGAAATGCTTGATAAACATTTTCTAAGTCAAGCTACGCTATTGAACCGCATACAAAAATGCATACTGGGCCTTAGGCAGCCACTCCTCCAAATGGTATGCCAGGCCAGTTCTGTTTTTGTTTGTTTCTTTTTCTTTTTTAATTTTTTGATACAAGGTCTCACTACACAGCTCCAACTCATAGTGATCCTCCTGTCTCAGCCTCCACAGAGCTGGATTACAGGTGTGCTCCACCCCAACGCCAGCATGGTGCGTCCGGGAACTCAGGACCAATAGGACATGTGGTACTGGGCATCTGACTCAGGACCTTGCGCTTGCCAGGCAGGTGCTCAGACTGCCGAGCTATGTCCACAGCCCATGCCAAGCCAGTTTTGACTCAAGCTGAATACACATTCAGATTTTAATTCTACTCTGGCAAGTTTGTATGATCCCTTTGAGTTCCATTTCTTTATATATATGCAAAGCCTTCACTTTTGAAAGAATCAAAAGGACAGTTCTCTTTTTCCAAAATTCCTCACAGGCTCCTAACACACACAGAATAATTAATACGGATTCCTTCCTATGTATTGTTCTCTGTGTTCACAGTATCTTTCCCCTTTCCCATAGTGTCCAGAGATTTTCCAGTACAACAAATCACAGCCCTCAACAAAGCAGAACATGGATAGGCACAAACAAGGAGCCATGTGTGTTAATTTCCACTTAGAAGCTTCATGACCTTGGGCAGCTTATGCACAAACTTGGTTTTATCTGTACAGTGGAGATACCAGTAATTATCTCAAAAGATGCTATCAGGATGAAGTAATAGTATATGAATATAGTGCTTATCTGAAGTATATAACAGCTAATAAATGCCGCTTATTATAATAAACTGTTAAAGTTAATGTCTAAGCCAGGTGTGGGTAAGGTACAAAGGGAAGGAAAAAAGAAAAAATCCATATTTATTGTGAAGGAAATTAAACGCAACGGATGATGTATCGTAATAAGAAAATAACTGTGTAGCTTTTTTAAAGCTAACTCCAAACCATCCAAGATTTTAACTTATCGGTTAAGAAATGAAGCATATTGCTTCTGGCCATAGCATTTTCAAAGTTCTAGAACAGGCACTGGCAAAATATTTCTGTGAAAGACCACCCAGTGAATATTTTAGGCTTCATGGACTGTCTGCAGGCTCTGTCCAAGTTCTTTTTCAAAAACATAAAAACCATTCTCAAGGCCACTGACGATGTTTGCTGACCCTTACTAAAGTTAATTACCATATTGTAGAGAAAGGTGAGAGGAAATACAGTGAGTGGCTGAGTTCGAGTTTCAGTCATTAAGTATCTTTTGATAAAAGGAAAGAAAGTCGCGAAATGCTCAATCTGACTCCTTACCAAAACCATAGAAGAATAGAAGCAAGGAAAACAAACAGTCTAAATCCAAGACTTAACAAAACATTTGCTACACATATAGATAGCTTGGGACTTATTCGTAATAAAAAAAAAAAAAAAACCACTGCAGGAAATTTGCTTGGCCAAAGCTACTCCCAGCTAGGGGAAGATAATCCTCCATGGGCCTCTTGGGCTTCTGGACATCTTGTGAATAAATCAGTCACTGATTCTTTGTTCCAGATTTTTTTTTTGTTTGTTTGTTTGACATGGGATTTTGCCTTTCAGACTAGTCTTGAACTCCTGGATCCAGGTTATCCTTTTAACTTAAACTCCTGAGTATCTGGGAGCACAGGTGTGCACTATCACTAAATCTGGAGTACATTTGTACAGTGAACACTTGTAAGATGGGGGCAGTGCCTCTCTCAGGAGCTAAGGCCAGCCATGGTTACTAATTATGATAAAAGATACGGGTTCATCTAATATTAGTTTTTTCTCTGGCAGCACCATTTCACTGCATAGGTAAAGATTATCTTGCTTTCTTCATGATAAAAACCAAAATTCCGGGAGTAAAAAGAGCTGTCCTTGCGGTCTCACCCAGGAGTATCATGTCATCTATCAACACCCATGGAACTCTGGCAGTTGGGCTTCTTGGTGTCACAAGTAGGAAAAATGTCTCAAACCTTTCTCAGGTTTTGTGGCTTTCTTTTTTATCTATGATAGAAATGAAATGAAGATGAGGAAAAACAAGCTACAGCAAAAGAACTAGACCATTCTATAAAAAGCAAACTTTAAGAACAGATTTAACAAAAAGCTGAAAGAAAAGACTTTGAATATTTTCAGTGTATGGAAATGATAGATATTTTTAACTCTAGTTCAAATATTATACATGTATCAAAACATCTCAGGGTGGCAACCTGGCGCGGCAGTCTCGGCGCCGGGCTGTGGAGCGCGAGGTCGCCAGTTCGCGCCCCAGTCCTGACTCTTTCTCTTAAGGGGAGATGGCTCAGTAGGATAAGTGCTTCCCTGGCAAGTACAAGGGTCTGAGTTCAATCCCTGGTTCCCCCCCAAAAAAAAGAAACTTTGAGACAGGATCTCACTAATTTGCTAAATTGCCCGCAAAGTGATCCTCTTAGGGGGCCGGGAAGATGGCTCAGTGGAATAAGCGCTTCGCTGGCAAGCGCAAGGGCCTGAGTTCAATCCCCGGTTCCGAAAAAAAAAAAAAAAAAAAAAAATCTCAGGCTACCCAATAAATATGTATAATTTTGTGTCAGTAAAGAAGTAATAAATAAGCAGGGATTTAACAAAGTCTTTAATACAACAAAGCAGGGAAGAATATGGAAAGAGATGATAAACGTTGACTTATTCAGTCCATAAGTGTCATACTTTTCCCATCTATTTTGACTGTGTGTTGCCTAAAATTCTACTCACTGTTCAAAAGGTTTCTCAAATACCACTCTTAGTAAGTGATCTCTTCTTCAAAACTTAGTGCTTATGCTGCCTAAATAATGATTTATTTTAGTAAGAAAGGAAATCATATTCACAGATTGATTAAAAAAAAAAAAAAGCCATGTGGCGACACAGGGAGAAGACAGCTACCAAGGGAAAAGACTTAAGGATACATGAACTCGCTGCACCCAAGCTCACATTTCTTGCCACCAGAACTGTGAGATGATAACAAGCAATCACAATACATTCCATTTACACCAGTGTCTGTGGTACACTATTATTGCAGTCCCAGAAAACTAATAAGGTGCTCAATATTTAATTCTGAAATTAATGTACTTTTTAAGAAAACTATCCTTTCCCTGAGCTAGCTAGCTCTATTATTCATAGCACTAAGAGTTTGCAATAACATCATTCTATCAAACTACATTATACTACTATTTATTACATATGATGCATTCCTTCTGGTGCAAGTGACAAAAAAATATGAGGAGCATGCTCCATCCTTCAACTGTTTTCCTCCATTCCAGGTTCAGACTTAGACATAGTGTGATGGTAAGGTGGTATGAATCGCACTTACATACTCGGTGCTTCAAAGCCAACCTAAAAGAAGAAAAAGCTAGTGTGTCACTAGTGCCAGCAGAGCTGCATGATGCTGACCAAGCCACAGCTCATCCCTGAACCGCTGTGAGCAGCAGCTGCAGTGCTCAGGTCTGGATGGAATCCCATGGCCCACGAGAAGCTGGAAGTGGAATTAGACGATACCCGAGATACCTAAGGACTGAGGAAGGAAAGGAAGCACCCCAAAGGACTAAGGACCCAGGAGAACGAGGGGTGGTATTGGGTAAGCACATCAAGTGACCTTGATAATGTTTGGTTTTTACTCCCATATGACTAACTGGTAAGCACTGAAGGACTTAGAATCACGTCTCTCCCAAAGCTCTGGCCCCACAAAGATTCCCTGAATATAGCGGGAATTAACAAGTATATATTGAATGAACGAATGCTGTGGATTTGGAGCTGTCAAAGAAGCATGAGGTTTCTGTTTGTGCAGCATCCACAACAGAGTGCCTGTGAACCCCACTAATCTCCAGTTGAAAGTCTTCAGGCTCACTACTTGAACCTGGTCTGGGTGAGTCCATCCTCTCTAGCTAGAAATACTGTGCACAGCCTTGATTATAATTAAATTCTAGGTGGACATGGAGAAGTAGGTGAAAATAAAGATGAACAAGTGGGAAAGGTTGTCAGGACAGGAATCCTAACCTAAAATGTTCTGCTTTCCACTTTAGCCTGGAGTGGGAATTAACATCAGATAGGTTACAGAACCACCTAGTGGTCAAAGACCATCTCTGCTTCTAGGATAGACAGCTGTGTATGATTGCACTTTACTCTGTTGTCCTGGACCTCGGAAGTAGTGAATCTCAGACACAGCAAGGTCCAGGTATAGCTGCTGCATTCCACCTTTTGTCGTAATGTCACAAATGCCACTGAGAGCAGAAATTTGAGATAAAACAGATCAGCTATAACAGCATTTCAGTTTTACTTTCTTATGGTAGGTGTTGGGGAAAGGAGAGATGGTGACAGGATAAAGGAGGCTGAAAATTTTAGTCCAACACATCCCCTTCAGTTAAGCCCCATGGTCCTTACGATTTTCAGAAGGGAAAATCACGTGAAGGACTTTCAACTTCTACTTCATATATGTTGGTATTTTTTGAATGCTTTCATTCAATTTTATATATGTAACTTGCTTCTGTAGTAACCAAAGAAAAGAATTTCAAGCATAAATAAATGAGCATTATTTCATCACCACGCATTTCCCAGTGGCCTAAAGCCAGGGTACAGTCAGCTTGTACTGACTTACACTTATAAATTTTCGAGGCATAGGTTTTAGTGTACAATAGCTAGTAGCTTTGGTGGTAACTGGTGCTCAGTGGTTCAAATAAGAAGTCATTTCATAGGCTTTATTAGTTAGGACACTGTGACCTTCTCCAGAGATTCTTGCTTCTGGCAGCATGAAACCCTGACTCCTCTCCTTTGGTTAATTTGCAGCAGATTGTAGAGGAAGTAAGGCTGGAAGAGTCAAGTGGACACAGTCATAATTAACAATGCAGTTGGGTGGCATTTAAGTATGACCTTTTATGACCCTGTAAATCAACAGTATGGGGTTTTAGATTATATATTACTCATATATAAAGGTATGATCAAAGTTTTACTGGGGGTACGGTAATTTGTGGTGATGGTTTTGAGAGGGTAAGAAACTGGCTTCTGAGGCAACATTTGTACCTCATGTACAATTGTTATGACAATTTCTATGTCAGGGAGGAGACAGACTGTGTCTCTTTGCCAAATGCCTAGTGTATCCATAAGAGTGTCTGGCACAGTAAACAACTCATAAGCTTTGGTTGAATGAATATTTGCAGAAACTGGATGTACACAGTACAGTAGAAGAAGGAGTCATAGGACAGTGAAGAAACCCAGAATAGCTACCTAGCACATGGATGCAAGTAGCTGGGAGAGCAGAAATCAGATGATGACTCTGCATTTTAGTTACTTGTGGAAAATCTGAGAGAAAGAGATGGAGGTGGAGGGGGAGAGGAGAAGGGAGAAGGTGAGAGTGCAGGAGAAAGGGGACAAAGAGACAGAGACAGAGAGATGGAGAAAAATATAGTTGTGCAGCCTGTCAGAGCAGAAAGAGGAGGAGAGGTAAGTGAGACATTTTGAAAGAAATGTCTAGCAGGCAACTGGTGACAGGGATTTGGGTGCAGATGAGATATTAATTGGTTTTGTGATGTAGATTTAGATCTGTCAAGAGTTAAATATGGAAAAGCAGATAAACTGCCTTGGAGGCAGGATGTAAAAGCAGAAATTAAAGCTCATAAATGAGTTTTGGGAGAGACTCACCATTTTACTCATTTAGTTTTGCAATTCTCAGGAGTTGAATCCAAGGCCTTGTGCACAGTTAAACATGGACTTTACCAAAAATCTATGTTCCCAGTTCCCATTCATTCCTTCAATAAGTATTGGGGAATACGTAATAAACTCACAGGTGGTGAGCTTCCCCAGCTGACAGCGATCCTTACCAAAGGCCAGGTGAACTCACTTGACATTTTAAATGCAGACTATAGAGAGTTGTTCAAAGCCAGGCATAAAGTGAAAAATCCTTGTGAGATACAAAGGAAAAATGTTTCCTTTTCTTATTTCCTACCTGTGCTCTGTTCCAAAATGCTCAAGAGCAACTGAAATCCAAATAATTCAGTTAAAATGTTTGTAGCTAGTGAAGCGCTTCTTCCACTGAGCCATCTCCCAAGCAATGGCCGTGACTCATCCACATGACTGACATTGACAAACAATCTGAGGTACAGGATCTCAGAATAAATCCTGAGGGCATTTCACTGACATTATCAGACCCAAAAGCTACAACTCTTGTTGCATAGGTCCTGTTTTACCTTGGTCTTAACCACCCAGCAGAAAAGTATAAAAACGAAATATAAAAAGTAAAGCCATGCTGTTATGTTGAGCTGTAGCAGACTCAGGTCAACAATTTCTGACATTGCCAGTGAAGCGGAAGACCCAGTACTATTATGGGCTATTGAACTCGTTTAGATTATTTTGCTGAGTTAACACACCTATAATATTCAAATAACGGAACTTAACAAAAAAAAGGGTATACAGATGAATGTCCATTTTGTATCTCTGTATTCAAAGTGGTTAGGATAGATATATAGTTACATTCTCTTAATGAATAGAGGGATTTGTTCTAATGGTGTTTGTAAATAGGATATCATGTCCGCATCTTGCACAGCAATTAACCACTTGGAAGAATGTATGCAATGTGTTAATTATTGAAACTGTCCTACCAATTTGATTTGAAACTGTCTCATTGCTATTTGTTTATCAATAAAATTATGGAAAAAATAAAATGTTTGCAGCTAAAATTTACTCTAATTCGTGTTTTTCCTTTTCTTTTTGTTTTTGTCTTTATTTCGTTAAAGAGGTGGTTTAAACCTGTACATCAATTTCTTGCAAAACAATTACATCGCTAAGGGATAATCCAAAAGGCAGTACATTTATAACAACCTTGCTGGAAGTCAGTGGGAGGGAAGCCAAGGGACTGTGGGCTGGACTAGTGATTCCACAGCCCTGGGAAGTTAACTGGTGAACCATGAAGGAGCACATTGGGAGAACCCAAAGCAGCCTGGCAATCTGCAGAGCATGACAGGACGGTACTTTTGCCAGTAACATTTTTCACTTCCCTGCCTTGCACATGTCCTTTTACATCAACAAAAACAGTTCTTTTCCCTACGTATCTGATATACCGAAATAGGAAACTGGCTGCAGCAGGGAGCAGCTGAGTACAACTGCTGTTTGGACTAATGAAGATTCACAAAAAGCCTTCTGGAGAACATGTAGAAGTAAACATGTGTCTGTTATAGATAGAAAAGGAGACAGTTTTTCTGTACAGGGTGTGTGTGTGTGTGTGTGTGTGTGTGTGTGTGTGTACATGTGCAGGCCTGTCCTACAAGCCCAATTTGGAGAAGTACATGGAAACATGTGATTATTCTTCAATATGCAAAGATGAAAACAATACACTTCTTACTAAGTGGGTAGGGCATGGAAGCGGGACCCAGGTGTTTCCTTTCTAAAGGAAACTCCCAACAGCACCAAACAGCCCTGAAATCCAACGTAAACAAGGAGAACGCAATAGCAGCAAAGTCCAGGGACTCTCAAATCAAATTCTTAAAGACTTATAACACTTTAAATTCAGCTCATTAACCTACTGAAAGATGGAGAAATTAAAAAGCAATCATTTTAATTATTGTTTATGTCAAGTTTAGCTAGCTGCTACAATAATATTTGGCTTGTTGTACTGTAATTAATCTAGTAAGTGTACAAAGTAAACAAATTAGAACTATTCATAGCTTTGGAGCTCAAGTGGAAATGAGATACTGCCCAAGGAGAATTACTATAAATATAGGCTTGTTGATACTTCCTCAAATTATGCATTAGAACTTTTAACCCCTCATATTGTTTAGTCTCTACTTTTAGGAAACAAATTTCCAACATCAGATTTTTCTCAAACTTATTCTCAGATGCACATATCAAGCTGATTAATTAGGTTCTTGTTTTTGTTTGAGCCAGACTGGAAAAACCTCATTAAGGATTTGTTAACTGATATGCAAATATACAGCACCTTTTAAAAGAAAGGTCTCTGCAATGAGAGGCAAATATGCGATTTTACAAATTAATCCCATAGAATGAAAGTCATAATCAAATTTATATGTAAACAAAAGGAAATACACACCTTATATAAAATAGGAAAAAATATTCATTGAGACCATTTTAAAAGTAAAATTTCTTGCTTATCAAAATCAATAGAAAATTGTATACAAGACCTGTAGTCTACCATTTAGGTACATACATGCAAATCTGGTCTAAAATTTATATTCACAAATGTAAGAAAAAAAATGTGCCCAAGATGCTGCATGATATTGTTGCTACTCTTATTGCTGAAATTACTCCCACCCTAGCAATAGATGGTGCCATGTGAAGCCTTTGACATTCTTTGGTTCAAGGAATCCACAAAGCCTCATAAAGTAGTTGCTGCAGTTCTCTCCTTCCAACGGGTGAAAACAAAAAGATAAGAGAGGACATTTTTCTAAAGATTTTAATAAAGAAACTGGTGTTTGAGCTCTGATCATATTACAGTCTGGATGTTTTTCACTTTGCAAAACATTTCAAATGTTTTGAGGAGAGTTTGCAGACTTTTGAAGATAGCTGAAATAGCCTGCTCTTTGTTTTGGTGTGAACAAGGTCTAGGAAACCCCCCTACTACTGTTTCAAGAAAAAGCTCTATTTCTGTTTCAGCATATCTGGGTTGGGATCTGGTTTTATAGCAACCACAGGTTACCACAGCCAGAGCAAAACATGTTGCTGTGTTTGTTATCTACAAGAGCGCTACGCATGTATTTAGCCCTTTGGACTCAGCAAAAACATGTTATTATTAATGCCTTTTGATCCTGTACTCACCAAAGAAGGCAGAGAAATTGTTTTGTCACTGTTTTATAGAAAACATAAAACTTACTTAAAGCCATCTAATGGAGTAGGGGCAGAACCAACGGAAGATACGAAGATATAGTGACAAATTTCAGGGCTTTTTTTGCTCCCCTCCTACACACTTTCCACACCTGCTTAGTTGGTCTCTGGGAGAGAAAGAAACAGCACAGAAGTGCCTAGAGTATTTTCCAAGAGCCCTTTAAACAATAAGGGTACTACTAGTCAGTAGAGACAAGGCTTCATGTTTTCTAGAATTTAGAACTACAGGAAGAAGTCTCCAATCAAATTTAGAACTAAGCCATATTTCACTAATCCATCCCTCAGGAAAATAACCCCCCTTATGATTTGTTGCCAAAAAAGCCCTTTGGGGAAGAGCCAAGAATTTAATGCATTCATCAGTTCAGTGCTGTATGTGTAATTCATTCTTTCTAGCTTGCCCCTAGGCTTGAAAGTAAATTGAAAGGCAGCATGAACACTCTTCAAATACTGCCATGTTTTCGGAACTTCCTAACTACTCTCTGGGTCAAACCATGGCTATATTCATGGGCTGCAACTCCACAGGGCAAATACTTTGCATCTTTGATCTAAAATGATGGTAATATAACCTACCTCAGTATTTTATTGTGGTCTTTAATGAGATACACATGCAACATATCTGATACGAGTATTAGGCACTAGGGAGGTACCTGTTGTTGGCTTTATTGTGAATTTGTTTCTGTTTTGTTTTCTTGAGGCAGGGTCTTGGTGTATATTACAGATTGAGTTTGAACTATGTAGTCCAGGCTGGCTTCAAATTTGCAGTGATCCTCCTGTCCTAGCTTCCCAAGTGCTGGGATTACATGTGGGTGCCACTAGGCCTAGCTGCAGTATATTTTTAAATGCATGTTAGAAGCCACATGCACAAATTGTGATTATGTTTTTGTCATCTTTATATCTTAAAGTTGAAGTTTGTCCAAATAGTCAGCTAAATTCAGCAGTGAGTTGGAAATTAGTATCTTTGATTAATTTGCATGTATCATAATTGGAGGTAAGGTGCCAAATTATGATAGCACAGTCCCTGCCCTTTACTTTCTCCTTTGTTTTGCTAGAACCTCTCTAGGTTGTGACACCTTACAAGCAGAGACAAATTGACTTTTCCCCAATTTGTATTGTTTCCTAGAATCTACTATACGGTAACCATTAAGTAAACACTTGTCAAAGCTTGGCTTGATTGCAGGAAACTAAAAGCTATACATCCATAAAACTAATTGACATTCGTTTTGAAAATCTCTCTGTACTTTGTGATATACAGCACCTTTAATTCTCAGGAATCTTAATTCTCCTCTTGGGCTTTATTACATCCTGAGGGGATCTTGTGTAACTTATAAAATAGAAGGGAGATAAAAGGAGAGGAAAAAATGAGAAAAGGTAAAAGAGAAATATGGAAAGGACAAAGAGGACAAGAGGAAAGAATAAATGAATTTCACTTACTTTTTACTAACTACCCTTCAGTGTTCCATGATTTTTTAATAAAACCTTTATTTATAATTTAAAAAAACGTATGCAGCTATTGATTTCTATATTGAACTATTTCCATGAAGTAGTACCATAATTGGGTCCTGATCTGCTCATTGTAGCTATTACTGTGAATTCTAAAGCTTGGAAAATATCTGTACTGTAAGACTTGTAATAGCAGATAAACATGGCCTTACAATAATCTGTATTATCTCATTCTATTTACCTAATCTACTGAGCTTCAATTTCTTTATCTTCAAAATAAAACTTCATATTAATTCCTGTATCAGTGTTTACTATAGAAAAAGATTTAATGCAAGATACACAAGCATGTAAAAATTTACAAGCTCTATTTACAATGGCTGCCCAGAGGCAGGTGTGGAGTACAAAAGGGCTATCTGTGTGCTGGAGCTCCGAAGTACCCATTCCAAGGTCTGCAGCTCACTGGAGGGTGCCCTAGTGGTCTGTATCATGGAGGCAGAGGGTCTGCCAGAGGAGGCTGAAAGGTTTGCACCAGAAGGCTGAAGAATCTGCACTGGAACCCAGGCAAGGACATCAAGGTGAAGGTGAAGATGGGTGCTCCTCTTAAGAAACAAGTGAGACTTCCTTTTTCGTTTCACTTTTATTCCATTCAGGTGATGCGCCTACACAGGGTGAATCCTTTGTCTTCAGTAAATTCCTTCAGCCACATCAGGAGCTATGCTGATCCAATTTATTTGGGCATTTCTTACTCAAGTTGAAACAATTAGTTAACTGTTATAATTCCCTCCTGAAAAGTGTATCAGGATCAAGAGTATAGGGTCTGGTGTAAGGTTCATATGATGAATCCAACATTTATTAGTGGAGTAGCTATATGAGTTCCTATTTTTTGGGAAGAAATAAAAAGCCTGGGGCCAGTGAGGTAGCTCAGCAGTCTAAAGTGGCTGCTTAGGCAAGCCTAGGCAAGCATACAAGGGACCGTGGTTCAACCCCCACACCACATGCCACTACAGCCCTGCCCGCAGGGCAGGCTGAGCTGGCCATAAATAAATAAATAAATAAATAAATAAATAAATAGTAAGCCCTCAGTTTATGAGATTATATCCCAATACACCCACTGTAAGTTTAAAATATTGTAAATTGAAGATGCCTTTAACACATTTCTCCTACCCAACATGGCAGCTCAGCAACAGAGTCCGCTGTAGGGTATCTGCTGCCTGTGATCATGCGGCTGACCAGGAGCGCTGACTCACTACTGCAACATGGGTGGAGAGCACTGTGCTCACCCAAAGCAGGGACTGCGCATTACTAGCCCAAGAAAATATCAAAAATTTAAAATCAAAATATGGTTTCTACTGGATGTATATTTCTTTCATAGCATTAGAATGAATCATATGTTGGGTACCATTGGTGTAGGCTTTAATAGTACCTACATCATCACAATGTTGAATGGGGATCAGTTAGATAATCTAGAAGAATTCCACTGTATATAGAACTACATTACAAAGTTGTACTCTCAATTATTATTTTTAATTTTGTCAAAATCTTGAGGGGCAGAGGAGATAGCTTGGTGGTCTAAGCACCTGCCTGGCAAGTGGAAGGATCCTGGTTTGATCCCTGGTACCACATGCCAGGCTGGCCCCAGAAACCTGGGCACCCCATGCTGGTCCAATGAAACTGGGTCTGGTGGTGCATACTTGTAATCCCAATGTTGGGGAGGCTGATATAGGAGGATCACTAGGAGTCTGGGCTGTGTAATGAGACCCTGTACCAAATAAATAAATTAAATAAGACATTAAAAAGTTTTTGAGACATATATTCCTAATGTTTCCTTTTGGCCAACAAAACATATTTATTATTTGGCCTTTTACAGAAAACGTTTGCTGAACTCTGGTGTAGGAGACAGAAGTCTTCTCCCAAAACAGCTTTTCTGTGAAGCAACACTTTCTGTTATTGAAACAGATTCTGGGCATGTGAGAGCAAAGAGATTGAGGTGAGGAGGAAAAAAAAAACAGAGTTTTGAATAGACAGGATTCTTTTCCTTAAAGAGAAAAGTATTCTTCCTCTTCCACTCTTTCACTGACAACCTAGGAAACTGCTTTCTCCTTATCCTAGCAGTACCTTTCCTGGATAGACTATTAAACAAACGGTGATAGACCCACTGGCTATGCATATGGTTTAAAAAATCACCCTGGGGGCTGGGGAGATGGCTTAGTAGAATAAGCAATTGGCTGGCAAGTGCAAGGGCCTGAGTTCAATCCCGTTCCGAAAGCTATGCATTCTAATTGTATTCAACATTTTTAAATGTGGAAAGCCATATTTGATAATCTTTAGATGAAAATATTGAAGTTGTTTGCTATAGTTTTTCAAATAACCTTTAAGGAAATGAGATAGCATTTTTACCCTCACTAAGCACCCTGGGAAACCCTGTATCTATCTCATGGGAGAAAATATACCATTTCTAGACCGTTATTTGGAAAAGTGGGAGACCAGAAAAAAAACAATGTCCATCAGCAAGAAAACAGATGAATGTATTATGTACGCCCAAGGAATATAAATGCAAAACAGAGCTATGCCATTGACTTACATAGCTAATTCTCACAAAAACTTACTTGTAGAAAAAAGCAAATTACATTAGAATCATGCAGTACATTACCATTTAAATAAAACATACACTAAGTTATATATTGCTTGAAGTTAGACATATATACAGTAACAGATTGAGAATAATAAATTCAAAATTCAGAATATTAGGGACGTGCTGGGAAGACAAGATGTAATTAAGAGTATCTAGAGGGTATACACAGGGTGTTCAATTCTGCTTAATGTTTTCACATTTCAGTTTAGATGCAGGGAACATGTTATTATGTTTTCTATCTCATTGAATAGGCTATATATTAGGATAAATAGGAAAATGTATTAATAATCTAGAAAAAACTCCCTCACCTTCATAAACACTGCCCTTGGAGAGCTATGCTGGCTTTGCCTGGACTTTCCATGTTACTTAAAAGGACAATGTTTCATTCCAAGAGTGGCACAGTTTCTACTTTGTCAAAGATATTCTAGCTATTGCACTAGGAAGATGGCTATTAGACTTTGTGAGAAGAGTCTTATTATACCTCAGGAGGACAATGGCAATATACATGAAAGTCTTTGGTCCCTAGAATGAATGAGGTTATCTTACAAGGCTGAGAAGGACACTGATGAATCAAAAGTACAATTACCCTAATGGCAGAATATCAAACTGGTCCATGTGTGATGTGCTGGCTTAATAGTAGTATTTTTCAATGCAATTAGTGTGTGAAAAATTATTTAAAAGTTAAAATTATATTAAGTTATTGGAGTATAATCTTTCTAAGGTATATTCAATGTTTTCAATCCTTTCAAGAAGTTTGGAACAGCATCTAATCATTGATTGTCTCACTTAACAAAATGTTCATGCTTGACAACAAATATGTACTTAACATTTTTTCATAAAGATTTGCTGATAAAATTAGAATACAACACACTCTTTTTCAACACATTTTTCATAGTATGACTGAGATCTTATATCACCTCAACTATTACAGAATTTCAGAACTGAAATGTTTTAAAAAGCCTAACAATTCATTTTATAGAGAAAATCTCCAGGTTAATTCTAAGATAGCATTTTCCAGTTTCAGTTCAAACATATGCAAGAAATGTGCAACTTTTAGCAATGTAAAAAGAAATGTGAGGGTCACTTTTATATATTTGTCATCAAATACATGAAATATTCATGTCCCAATATGAACTACAGACTCAAAGCTGAGAAGAATTTGGAAGAGATTTAGAGATTTCAAAGGCAATCAGAAAAAGAAAATGAGCTGTGGGAAAAAGCATTAAGGCAGAGAACATTTTTCTTGTTAGAGGAAGCCAAAAGCAAAGCTTAGTTCACAATGGACACTTAGTGTCTTGGATTTGCATTCAAGGAGGGAAACACTCACTGAGCGAGGATGGAAAACATTTCTCCAGTCACTGAACCATAAAAACCTCAAGCAAGAGCCTTTCCCTTATTCCTTACAAAAATTATTTCCCCAATTCCTTACAGATGAATTTTTGTTTATGTTTTGTTAAAGAACTGAGAATAGACATGAAATTTGAGATGCAAATACTACAAATTCATCTCATTTCTATCTTAAGTTAGTTAAAGTTGGAAGATGGGAAGAGACAAAAACAGGAGACGAGAATGAGAAACAGAATAGACAGAGGTTATGGATATAAACCATGCCCTAGGCACTGGCTTAATGTTTCTCCTTAGAAAAGCAATAAGTTCTCTATTTCTTGAAGCTTTTCCCATTTTCCAATTCCTACTCTATTTCCATAGTGTCACTCATATTCTCAAGACACAATTCTAAATGCTACAATCTTAAATTTTAAAATCCCCAAAGATCACAAATCTCTTAAATCTAAAATGCCCAAACCCACAATCCTGAAAGATTAAAACCCTATTAAAATATTAAAAGCTGAGATTCTGCAAAATGCAATTCCTATGGGAGGTAATACCATGCAAGAGGGACACAGGGCCAAATACTGGGGAGTTGAGGGTTGTACATGTCTTGGCTATTGCAGGATAGTTGCATAATGGTAGGTGGCAAAAATACCCAGAAACTTCATAAAACATCAGTGAGGGTACGTCTGTGAAACTGAGGATTAACTATGACCCATCTGAGGGGAACAGGTGGGGCAACCAGACTTTAGTGTAAGGAGGTACAGTGATGGCTGGGTGTGGACAGAATACAGAAAATGAATTGGCCTCTGTGAGTTGGACAATTTTCTTCTGCTATTTTGGATATGAGAACTCCAAGTTTGCTGGCCACTGTACTTCAGGTGTCTTGCAGTCTCAGTTTTTAGCCTCATAGCTACAACACTGGCTTCACTTCTGAGGTCTGCACACATGAACTGACACACTACCAGAACGGCAGGGCCTCTGTGTAAGCAGTGGGCATGTGCACACAATCATGGACACATCAATCGAGAGGTCCACGTTGTACATTTGCATTTGTGAAAGAATTTCTTGAGATCTAAGGTGTGTGTTTCTACTGCATATTCTGTGGATATCCTGATTTTGACCCATCTCTTCAAAATACATAGGCAGACTATCGAAGTATCTCAGCTGTCTGTAAAATTAAGCTCAATGCACATAATTACAAACTATAGAGATATGAATTTATGTATTTCACTTTCTTCAGAATATTTTAATTAGGAAAAAAGAACCATACCATTTACTTTAAGAGAATACAAGAAACTCAAGTAGGTAGAAAAATATTTAAAAATATTTTAAATGGTTCCATTAGCTACTTGTGTTATCAGTATTAAAAAGCTAAACACATTAACATATATTTATTCTGTGACCTATCAACAGACTGCTAGTTTCAGAAATAAAACAAATTTATATACACAAGGTAAGCCTAGTTAAGTTTGTAAAAATGTAATATTCAATATTAAGAACCTAATGTGCTTGATAAAGTATTCTGTGCTTTTAAGTTAGAACAGTTCTGTTTTTAATTAGTCCTCATTTGAGTAATTATTTTAATTTGCACAAACACAGGACATTGTGCTCCATCAGCAGATAATGTTCTTCATTAATAAAGGTAGGAACTTTGTGCACAGGGGAAGAAATAGTTCCACCTGGTGTAAAAAATTAGAGCACCACACCATCAGACTTCATCCCTCAGGATTCATGGCCATCACTCTGAGAATTTAATACACTTTTGATTACGTATTTTGCCAATCCATAGAAATCAACAGTTTAAATATTTAAATTAATTTTACCTATCAGTCAGTTGTAAAATAGTGTTTACTGATGAACTAATTACTGAAATTCAAGTAATAGAAATATGCTACAATTCAGATTTCAGAAATCTGTATGGTGTAGAAGTGGAGTTAATTTTTTTTTTCTTTTCAAAGTTTTATTGATAAACATATAGCAATGAGACAGTTTCAAATCAAATAGAAAGTAAGAGTTTCAACAAATAATACACTGCATACATTCTTCTCAGTGGTTAATTGCTGTACAAGATGCAGACTTGTGATCCTACTTACAAACACCATTAGAAAAAATCATTCTATTCATTAAGAGA